>NC_088873.1:14133471-14365684 GCF_032884065.1 Artemia franciscana | reverse complement strand
TTTGTTTCTTTATTTTATTGGTTAATTTGGTATTAGGCTATATACCCTCTTTTGATGAGAAATAGGAATGAAATGATGAACTTCGTCCATCTTTATGATGGACGAGAATCAGCGATTCTTTAAGACATCCTTTTAAAAGTGATTTATGCGAAAAAATCAATACTAAAAGTAAAAAAAAAATGTAAAAGTAAAACAAACAAATATAAAATTGCTTATAACCCATTTCGAGGTACTAAAATAATTCTGCAAAAAAAATAAATTTTGGCATAAATAATTTGGCTGTTTGTCAGTATATACTCATGACACAAACACAGATAAGCACACTCTCAGATAAACACACGAAGAAACAGAAATATATTTAAAAAGAAAGAAAAAGAGAAAAGAAGAAAACCAACCGACATTTTTCTACCTGATTCGCTGCCTGATCTGACTCCTAGTTTTCTGAGCAATAAAGACCTTTGGAAAGCCTTCTCCTCAGTATCTTCAGAGACTTCATCTTCATCAAAGCTCACGTCCTCATTTCCTTCCTCCAAATTTGGTTCACTCTCTGAATGACAGCAAGTAACAAAAGAGGTTATAGACAGTAAAAAGAGTTACAACCAATGTTTAAACGCAATGTTTTAATTACCTGTCTTTTCTCAAATTTTCCGTATTTTTAATCCTTATTCTACGTATCTATTACTATATCATGATTGAAATACACCATCCCTATTTAGCATCCCCAACTTTCAAATGAGCGTTGGAAGAAAATTAGCCCAATCGAGAGTATGCTCTACAGGTCTAATCAATCCAAAAGCATAGCCTATATATCATCTAAGAGGAGGGCTTGATGTCCTCCTGTTACCTATAAAAAAAAGACTGCCCTGAAACTCTTAAAAGAGGAAAGCGCGAACATTTATGCAAGTTAAAGATAATTTCTTAAACCTCATTATTCTGCCATCAGAAAACACAAAAGAGAAGAAAATCGAGAATGGGTTTTATAAGGCCAACAAAAATACTGGATACATCTAAATGGATATTTCAAGAAGACAACCCTTCTCTTCTTCAGCAATATTAGTCACATTGTTTTTTCTTTAAGTCTAAAAAAACAATGTGGAGATCAAAATGAAAAAAAAAATACAAGAACTAAAAAGCTAACAACGCAGAAGAAAATAACAGGTTCCAATTTGGGTTTTTTGTTTCATTTTCAACTCCATTTAAATTTCAAAAGTACAAAAGAGATTATAACAGTTAGATACTCTATTTGAAATTTTGCGCCCCTAAAATTGCTACGCCAGGGGCATGTGACCCCTCTGTCACTCACCTAAAACCACCTCTGTATCCAGGAGAAAATATAATCTATTTAGGGTAAGGTTTGAATGACGCGTGAAATATATTTATTATAAAATTAGAGAAAAACGGTTATGATTTGAATAAAACAGTGGAACAAAACAAAAGAAAAAAACAACGACAATAGTTTAAATAATAAAAAAATCCGAATATTTCGACTTCACGTACAGGAGTCTTTATCAACGAAAAAAAAAGAACAAAAGAAAGAAAATTGCAGTTTAAATCACATAAAAAAGCAGACAAACAACACACAAAAAGAAAAAAGCAAGAAACAACAACGAAAACCAATGAAAACCACTCTTTTTCGAGCAAAATCAGAATTCTACGCTACTGTTGGTTTAAATTTGAAACAGATGGCTAAAATGGCATCACTGTGGGGTTACGCAAATGATACTGGTAAGCCACGTTCGTCACCATGATAGTGAATTTTTTGTTCTAACATACATCAATAAGAATTTTTTCTCTTGTTAGATTTATTAGGTCATTTGATGCCTCAAAAATCATTTGGCGAGTCTCGACATCGGCTGACCGTCTCAAAGCTAAAGGGCCCACTAGTCAATTTTCTCAGCATCGCGAGGGAGTTAAAAATCAGACAAATTAGAAAAATCATATTTGCTCAAAATGTCCGTAAAATTTTATAAGGAACCTTATACATGCCAACAATTTGGAAAGTTAAAGAATGGTTGGTTTAAAATAAAGAGGAATTACAATCTTTAACTAATTTTTCAGCAAAAGCACTGTCTATTCAATGTACCTAAAGCATAAGCGATATATCCTGTGTCGACAAATTTTCAATCAAAGCGGGTAGCACCACAGTGAACTCCTACAGCTGTCATATTGCTTCTTTATTATTTCCTTTGCAAAGATTATTTACATTTTCCAACCAGATATGCTCCAATATTTTGAGGGACTGCAATTTTCTAGCCTTTAAAAAGAATTCTGTTCCATTTGATCGGAAAAACAAATTATCGTTTTCTAAGGATGCAAGTTTCATTAAATATCAACATCTCTCCCGTACAAAACATGAGAAGTTCAATGACAATTCACGAAAGGTTGTTTTTGTTTCTTTATTTTATTGGTTAATTTGGTATT
Source organism: Artemia franciscana (assembly GCF_032884065.1). Classification (NCBI taxonomy): domain Eukaryota; kingdom Metazoa; phylum Arthropoda; class Branchiopoda; order Anostraca; family Artemiidae; genus Artemia; species Artemia franciscana. The sequence continues at coordinate 14,363,263 of NC_088873.1, read as the reverse complement.
AGGCTATATACCCTCTTTTGATGAGAAATAGGAATGAAATGATGAACTTCGTCCATCTTTATGATGGACGAGAATCAGCGATTCTTTAAGACATCCTTTTAAAAGTGATTTATGCGAAAAAATCAATACTAAAAGTAAAAAAAAATGTAAAAGTAAAACAAACAAATATAAAATTGCTTATAACCCATTTCGAGGTACTAAAATAATTCTGCAAAAAAAATAAATTTTGGCATAAATAATTTGGCTGTTTGTCAGTATATACTCATGACACAAACACAGATAAGCACACTCTCAGATAAACACACGAAGAAACAGAAATATATTTAAAAAGAAAGAAAAAGAGAAAAGAAGAAAACCAAATGACATGTTTCTACCTGATTCGCTGCCTGATCTGACTCCTAGTTTTCTGAGTAATAAAGACCTTTGGAAAGCCTTTATCCTTTGGAATAAACCCTCTTTATCCTCTTTTATCCTTTGGAATAAACCCTCTTTATCCTTCTCCTCAGTATCTTCAGAGACATCTGTGACTTCATCTTCATCAAAGCTCACGTCCTCATTTTCCTCGGAACCCTCTTCATCATTCTCCTCAGTATCTTCAGAGACTTCATCTTCATCAAAGCTCACGTCCTCATTTCCTTCCTCCAAATTTCTAAAAAGAAAAGGTTGTAACTCTAAAAAGAGTTACAACCAATGTTTAAACGCAATGTTTTAATTACCTATCTTTTCTCAAATTTTCCGTATTTTTAATCCTTATTCTACGTATCTATTACTATATCATGATTGAAATACACCATCCCTATTTAGCATCCCCAACTTTCAAATGAGCGTTGGAAGAAAATTAGCCCAATCGAGAGTATGCTCTACAGGTCTAATCAATCCAAAAGCATAGCCTATAAATCATCTAAGAGGAGGGCTTGATGTCCTCCTGTTACCTATAAAAAAAAGACTGCCCTGAAACTCTTAAAAGAGGAAAGCGCGAACATTTATGCAAGTTAAAGATAATTTCTTAAACCTCATTATTCTGCCATCAGAAAACACAAAAGAGAAGAAAATCGAGAATGGGTTTTATAAGGCCAACAAAAATACTGGATACATCTAAATGGATATTTCAAGAAGACAACCCTTCTCTTCTTCAGCAATATTAGTCACATTGTTTTTTCTTTAAGTCTAAAAAAACAATGTGGAGATCAAAATGAAAAAAAAAAATACAAGAACTAAAAAGCTAACAACGCAGAAGAAAATAACAGGTTCCAATTTGGGTTTTTTGTTTCATTTTCAACTCCATTTAAATTTCAAAAGTACAAAAGAGATTATAACCGTTAGATACTCTATTTGAAATTTTGCGCCCCTAAAATTGCTACGCCAGGGGCATGTGACCCCTCTGTCACTCACCTAAAACCACCTCTGTATCCAGGAGAAAATATAATCTATTTAGGGTAAGGTTTGAATGACGCGTAGAAATATATTTATTATAAAATTAGAGAAAAACGGTTATGATTTGAATAAAACAGTGGAACAAAACAAAAGAAAAAAACAACGACAATAGTTTAAATAATAAAAAAATCCGAATATTTCGACTTCACGTACAGGAGTCTTTATCAACGAAAAAAAAGAACAAAAGAAAGAAAATTGCAGTTTAAATCACATAAAAAACCAGACAAACAACACACAAAAAGAAAAAAGCAAGAAACAACAACGAAAACCAATGAAAACCACTCTTTTTCGAGCAAAATCAGAATTCTACGCTACTGTTGGTTTAAATTTGAAACAGATGGCTAAAATGGCATTACTGTGGGGTTACGCAAATGATACTGGTAAGCCACGTTCGTCACCATGATAGTGAATTTTTTGTTCTAACATACATCAATAAGAATTTTTTCTCTTGTTAGATTTATTAGGTCATTTGATGCCTCAAAAATCATTTGGCGAGTCTCGACATCGGCTGACCGTCTCAAAGCTAAAGGGCCCACTAGTCAATTTTCTCAGCATCGCGAGGGAGTTAAAAATCAGACAAATTAGAAAAATCATATTTGCTCAAAATGTCCGTAAAATTTTATAAGGAACCTTATACATGCCAACAATTTGGAAAGTTAAAGAATGGTTGGTTTAAAATAAAGAGGAATTACAATCTTTAACTAATTTTTCAGCAAAAGCACTGTCTATTCAATGTACCTAAAGCATAAGCGATATATCCTGTGTCGACAAATTTTCAATCAAAGCGGGTAGCACCACAGTGAACTCCTACAGCTGTCATATTGCTTCTTTATTATTTCCTTTGCAAAGATTATTTACATTTTCCAACCAGATATGCTCCAATATTTTGAGGGACTGCAATTTTCTAGACTTTAAAAAGAATTCTGTTCCATTTGATCGGAAAAACAAATTATCGTTTTCTAAGGATGCAAGTTTCATTAAATATCAACATCTCTCCGGTACAAAACATGAGAAGTTCAATGATTTTTCAAAGATTTCTGGGAAAGTGTGTCAGCTTTTCATTTTCTGTCATTTTTTTTCAGATGTTACATCCAAGCTCAACAAGTTATGGCAATATCGACAAATCAATTATAAATAGTTTAGCCAAAGACATAAATAAGTTTATGATGGACGAGAATCAGCGATTCTATAAGACATCCTTTTAAAAGTGATTTATGCGAAAAAATCAATACTAAAAGTAAAAAAAAAATGTAAAAGTAAAACAAACAAATATAAAATTGCTTATAACCCATTTCGAGGTACTAAAATAATTCTGCAAAAAAATAAATTTTGGCATAAATAATTTGGCTGTTTGTCAGTATATACTCATGACACAAACACAGATAAGCACACTCTCAGATAAACACACGAAGAAACAGAAATATATTTAAAAAGAAATAAAAAGAGAAAAGAAGAAAACCAAATGACATGTTTCTACCTGATTCGCTGCCTGATGTGACTCCTAGTTTTCTGAGTAATAAAGACCTTTGGAAAACCTTTCTCTGCATACTTTCTGGAGTCTGTGTGACTGGCTCTTGGGAAAGTTCTTCTTCTCTGGTACGTTTTTTCAAGGATTCTCCGGGTGTACAATCCGCCTCCCTCTTGCGTTTCGGCTAAAAAATACGAGACTTTAGCTGACAGAAGAGCTTTAGCGAAGGTCTTATCTTTTTATACCAGACAAATACATTAAAGTGATTAGTGTTTTGAACGAAAATAATACTGCTGCGGTTATAGTAAGAAATGAGGTTAGTAGTTGGATCTGTGCTCAATCCAGAGCTAAGCAGGATTGTGTTCTATACCCATCTATATGGATCATTTTGATAGACTTTGCCTTAAGGAGCAAAAGATTGTATGAAAAGATTTGCTAGATGTTTTCTGGAGAAATTCTCTAAATATTGTTTTGAGCACCAGACTGCCAGAGCGTACTTCAAGCAATAGGCTGTAAGAAAAGTATGGTTCAATGCCGCTGTCTAGGGCTATAAAATATAATGAGAGAAAGGTTGATATGGCTAGGGAACGTTCTGAGGGTGAAGGTTGACAGATTGCAAAAGAATGTCCTTCTCGACCAGCCGTCTAGGGCTAAAAATAACGAAGGTTGTCTTCATTTAGGACGGGGGAGGATGTTGTCAGGAAAGGTTTAAAGAAAATTGCAACTTCCTAAAAGGGAGTAAATAGGGAGGCTTTGAATATACGGGGATAAAAGGAGCATGCCTAGCTGTGTTGCCCTCAGGCGGCTTGGTGCTGCTGTGAGTTGTTAGTAGCAACAGTTATTCTGTCTTAAGGACATACAACACTCCTGCTCTGTAAACATTAGTAAGTAAAACTAATAATTTGTTTACATCCGAAACTTTTCTGAAATAAAAGTACTCACCCCTTAGCATAAAGCATATGGATGTAAGACTAAAATACTGGTAGTAACAGTTTTATTTTAACATTCTCGCATGTTGACCAATGGTCGCAGGAACAGATCTCCTGATTCACTGCCTTCAGCCATGAGTGCACGGCATGGTTGGGGGTAAATCATCCGACGCTTCCTATGTTTTCTGCTCAATTTTCTCCAGGTACCCATTTGGAGCCGGGTTGACTCTGACTAAGCTTACAGACTCACACCGTTGACACACGTTCCAAATCAAATAACCAGCGACACTAGGACTCAAACCCCTGTCCTCGCGGATATAATATGTTTAAGTCTAGCGCGCTAACTACTTGGGTTGGACGGCTAATAAGTAAGATATAGCCAACTTATCCTCACTCTACTCGTAATAGACGTAAGTCGTTTCCTCATAAGCGGCATTAAGACAAAAAGACAAATACACGAAGAAAATAAAAGAAAACTGTAAAAGATCACTTTGGTTTTTTTTTTTTTTTTTTTTTTTTTTACAGGAAATTTTTAAGAAGAAGTCTTAAGGACAAGCAATCCTGTATATTTTAGAAAAACACATTATATAGCTGCCAATTTTAATTAGAACGACAAAAAAAAAAATTTTTTTGTTCTTCAGTTTTTGAAAAATACGAATGGCAATATTTGACATTCTAAAAAAAATTCTAGGTATCTTTCCTTTCTAAGAAACCTAAACTAAGAAAACTAAGAAATGAGGCAAAAGCACCCCCATCATGACAAAATTAGATTTGATAAAATTCAGGCTAAAATAGGTTAAAGAAAGATACCGGTATTTATAAATTTTACTAAATTAGCATAATACAACTTATGCAAGCTAGCTTATACAAGTCAGACAAAGAAGTTAAACTCATCTCGTCTGAATGGGAAGTACTGAATGAAGCACCAAGCACTGATTGAAAGCCAATAATAAGCGAACTTATACTTTTATAACCGATATTAAGCAAAACAAGGACAATGGTAGCATTTTCTTAGCCATTAAGTTTTAATTTCCACAGAAATAAAATCGAAATAATTAATTTCCACAAAAAATAACTTTTGCAAATACTGTATGGTAACATTGTGTGTTATGGGCTCTTCTGAAGAAAAAAAAAACCTAGAATAACATTAGAGTAATAATTAAATAATAAAATTTATAAATATATAAAAAATAGAAACACAACTATCCATTGTTGTTCATTGCTTGAGTCATTTATTTGTAATCTTCAAATACCATTTTTTTATTCGTTTAATATATTCAATTCGTTGACAAGAATTTTTATTCTTATATGAATCTATGGTACTAAACCATTGTAAAAAATGACAGCAGTTACACATATGAGAACAGTAAGAAAAATATATTATTTTAAAATTATATTAAAACGTGCGTAAAAATAAAAGAAAACACGGAATTCTAATTAATAGAAAAATTTTCCATAATATAGATAGAATTTAATTGTTATAGTGTTTTTGTGTAGTTTTGTATATAGCCCGAGGCTATATATCACTCCATTGGGGAGGGGGAGGGAAGAGGCACAATTGTTATTGTAGCGATCATTATATTGGGAAGGAATGTTAACTGGGGAATTAAATGGTACTATTCTTTTGTAGTTATGTTTCCATTAAAAGAACTCACAGAACTTCAGCTTATTTGGTTTTAAATCAACCGCTTATTCTATGCCTATGTAATATTTACTATTTATTTTACCTATTTACTATTTTTACTATTTTATTTTACCTATTACTATTATTATTATTTACTATTTACCTATTTACCATTAATATAATACTATTTATTCCTATTTACTATATTAAACTTTTTTATAGTAGTAATCTTGGTTATGTTAATTATGCACTTCAAATTAATGTTCCTTTAGTCAGCTGTTAGTTAATTAAAAACTGCAGTGATTTCTGACATATGGTGTTATAATTTCTCGAGGAAAAATGGCCCGTTGTATTTTTTAAATATTTGAACAACAATTTAATACATTATAATTTACAACTAAGGATACTACTATTATTTTACTACTGTTACTAAAAAAATTAACAAGTATTACCATTATTTACCAATAACCATTTACTGTATCACAACGTACTCTTTAGCACTTATTCATTACTATTTAATTTACTATAATGTTTCTTTAGCAATTAGTTACAAAGTTAAAAGCTTTAAGCTATAGTAATTTATGAAAGATGGCGTTAAATGTGTCGATGCAGAATATCCAAGGGACGTTCAATACTTAGACTATTTCTACTACAATTTTGTAGCTTATTATTATTTGATTGTTACTGTAATTAATTTTCTAAATTGATTCTTTTTGGAAACTTTAATAGTTTTGATTGAATAATTTTACGTTTTATGGATTTAACAAATGTAGAATCTAATGCAAGAATAAGTTAAGATATGCATGATTTAAAACATGAATTCAAGAAATTAGGATAAAATTAAAAAAATATACAGATACGGTACGAAAACTTTAAAATAGATTTTTTTAAATCACACAAATATATTTGTATCTTTTATAAACACATTAAATAAAATTTTAAATAAATACATTTACAAAAATGTATAGTTTTTACAAAAATGTACAGCTAATGTATAGCTGTTTTCATTTCTGTGATAATATATACTTTAATGACAACAATGTTTGAGGGGTGGCATTTTAGCACGCCGCTATTAATATTATCAATAATTCGATTTTTTTTTTCTTACCTTATTTGCAGTGGAGGTCACACTAGGAGTTGCGCGTCCAACAGTTTGAGTCTCTATTGCCATTGGTCGAATACTTGCAGTGGGCAGGTCAGTGGGCGCTCGTTTATTTTGAAGAGCCAATCCTTTTGAGGTTGACTGCTGCATTGGCGCTAAAGAAAAAAGAATAGTTGCAACAATAGTAGAAACAAAAATAGTTGCGCTACCTTTTTTTATGACTATTGTTTCCAAAAAAAAAAAAAAATTGGAATTTGCAAATATAAATTGAAAAGTAAATAGTATACTACTACTATTACAAACAATTCACTGCAGCTCCGAGCCGCCTGAGGCCAACAGAGCTACGCACACTCCTTCTCAATCCCCATCTATTTAAAGCCTTCCTCTTTACATCCCCCAAAAAGTTCCCACTTCCCTTAAATCTTTTCTTATGACATCTCCCACCTCATTCAAGGACATCCTGTTTTTCGTTTATTCTTGGACGGTTGGCCGACAAGGACTATTTTGACTACATAGACTATGCCATGGAATACAGGAAACATATAGTTGCGCATAAAAATGTCGGCTTCATGATGTTCACAGTAAAATGACACTGGTTGTGTTCACAATTCTGAAAAAGTGCCAAGCTTGTCCCATCCCTACTCTGTTTATATTACCTCCGTTTATATTGCCTTTTTATATTATATTTTTATATTACCCTCCCGCTCCATTTATATTACCTTTGCAGGTTGCATTGGCCCCTCGATCCTCACCTGGGAAATCGTCTGAATAAGAATCACTGCTCTTATCACTGTTACGGCTGCTGCTTAACCCGCTTCTTAAAGACTCACTTGTTGAGGAGAGTGCTAGAAGGCCAGTGAGATTTCACTTAGCAGCGTTTCCCTTATTCTTTATGTTATGTTAGATTAAAAAGCAGGTATAGCGTAAGTAAAGCAGAACTTGTTGAAAATAAGCGATTTCCAATCTGCGCCTTCTCAGAATTAAGAGTGATTGAAACTTATCTATGAAAACAATTGCACACATTTCATGAGAATTTACAGATAGTTAAGACGCAAGACCTATTATAGCAAAGTACAACAAAGCCCTAGTATATTGTAAGACCTATTATACTAAAACTGACATTGAATTTTTCTGTGTCCATCACTTAAGCTTCATTTATATTGTTTCATCAGTTTTTTTTCATTTCATAATGAAAAAACAGCAAAAAGTAATTTATAATAACAAAATTTTTCTGATGGAAGTGAAGAAAAAATCAAAACAAAACCAAAATGACTGCTTCTTTGAATATCAAATAAGCCAACTCGTGATACAATCTTATATTTGCAAAATTTGCAAAAACTACCATGTTTCTGAAAATGCAAAATAGTGCTTTATAATTATTTTTTTAAGAGTGGAAACAAAACTCTTTAAGAATGTATTACAGTGAAAAAATTAAGTATTTTAGGATGTTTCATGTGAGTTGAACATGCTTAATTTGATACCTATTGTATGTCATCATTTTGAAGACAAATGTGGAAAGATGGTGTCTAGATAGTGTTTAAAATATAAACTAGCCTCTTGAATTCGCCTCATAGCTTGAAAACATCAATACGATACAAATCCTTTGGACGTATTGAAGGATTTTTTTTTGAAGTGGGTAATAGAGAATGATTTTCTTTCAGGGGGAGGGGTTACACAAAAAATACTCAAAACACATAAGAAATTTATCTATATTCACTTTTTTTACGTTTTTAGGAGCCGGGATAACATGTCGGGGGGAGAGGGTTTCAAAACCCCTAACCTCAACCTGGATACGGCCTTGATTATGTATATTATGAAATATATTTACAATTTGAGTCAGAACCACTGCTGCTGCTGTTGCTGCTGCTTGACCCGCCACTTGAAGAATCATTTGTTGATGACAGTCCTGCAAGACCAGTGACTTTGTAAATGTAAGCCGTATTATAATAAAAACTGACGATAAATTTTTTGTGTCAATCACTTAAGCTTGAGATAATATATAAACATAGCCTACAGCAATGAGCCCAACTGGCTTGTGAAATAAAATTAAGTACAATGAATAAATTAGGTACACAAGTACACAAACATAAGTAAAAAGCAAGCAACATAACTTTTAGGAATTGCTTGATATTTCCTATTTACAAATTTACAAGATGACCCGAGAAGAGGAATTGCAGTCTATGTGAAGGCAAACTTATCGGTAAGCAGAATGTATCTTAATAAAGTTTTGAATTGGGTTGAATATTTAGCTATAGAGATTGTGCTACCCCGAGAAAGTCTAGTTTTAGCCACTTTTTACCGGAGCCCAAGTTGCCCAAACCTAATAGTCTTCTGAACTGGCACTTTGTAAAGCCCTGCAGTTGCTCCAAGATAAGAAGCCAAAGAACCTTTTGATAGTTGGAGATTATAACCTTCCTCAAGTCAGCTGGGTTGATGGCTTAGGGTATTCCCCACCAGTATCATGAGGTTCATGCTATGAACTCTGATTTCCTCACTTACTTAGCAGAAAATACGCTATATCAATCCGTTAAATCACCAACAAAGTTCAGAGATGGACAAATACCCTCGCTACTTGACGTGGTAATCACAGACGACCCAGATCAAATTCTAGGTATCAATCATTTACCACCGATTGGTGCAAGTGATCATGTATGTCTCTTAACAACTCTCCGACTGTCACCACCCTCTTCCGACCATTTCAGAAGATATATCGATTACGAGAAAATCCACAAGGAACTAAGGAGAATGCAAAATGGCGACTGGGAAGCACCGTTTGAGCATAAGTCAAGCAATGACAGCAGGAATCTCTTCAAGGAAATAATGCTAAAGCACGAGGAGAAATGTACCACTGTCTCATCTATCAAGAGACCACACACCCTACCTTACTTGACAAGGTCCGTAAAACGGGAAATGAACAGAAAGTAGATACTGGGCAAAATACAGGCGAACCAATTCTCGAGAACATTATGATAAATTCAAATAAGCAAAGAATAGACTGAGAAAGATTACACGATATTCTATAAGAAAACATGAAGATATCATTGCTACAGAAACTAAAACTAATCCAAAGAAGTACTGGAACTATGCATCATCAGCAAAGCCAAGACGACATTTCATTCCCTACCTAACCACGCCATCTGGCAAAATCACCGATCATGCAGAGATAGCAGAAACCTTAAACAAACAATATTCCTCAGTCTACACAGTGGAAAACTCTAGAAACATCCCATATACACGAAAATATACTGTCAATGTAACAATACGAATGGTTGTCATTTTTGAGTCAGATGTCCAAAAACGACTGAAAAAGCTTGACGCATCGAAGTCGAAAGGACCAGACGGTATACACCCGAGACTACTTAAAGAGACTGCTGAACTCATATCCTCACCTTTAGCAAAAATCTTCAAGAAATCACTAAAGGAAAAAGCTGTCCCCTCTAACTGGAAAAAAGCTACTGTTATACCATTACACAAGAAAGGCTCCGAAGACAAAGCTGAAAACTATAGGCCAATAAGTCTAACATCAGTAACTTCAAAGATTCTCGAGGGAACCATAAAAGATGCTGTCACTAAGTACTTGACATACAACAACATCATGTCTCCAAATCAGCATGGTTTCCGAAATGGCCATTCCACGGACACAAACCTAATACAGTCATACGATGAAGTCACCAAACTACTGGAAAAAGGGACACCCGTGGACATGATTTGGTTAGATCAAGCAAAAGCATTCGACGCAGTCGCACACCTAAGGCTGAAAAGAAAGTTTCAAGCTTGTCGCATCCACTCGGACATCATTGAATGGAATGTAGACTTCCTGCGAGAACGAACCCAAAGAGTTGCTGTTATTAATGATAAAAGAGTACGTGTACTATCATCACCTATACCTGTTATTAGCGGAGTTCCCCAAGGAACCGTGCTTGGGCCATCACTTTTATACATATATATATATATATATATATGTATCAACGATGCTTCTGAAATACTCCAAAACCTTCTCACATTCTATGCAGATGATTCTAAGCTCATCGGGGCAGCATCATCTTGGGCGGAGGCTGCCTCAATCCAAGCCGATCTCGACAAGCTGGATGACTGGGCTAGACAATGGCTACTTGAATTTAATTCAAGTAAATGTAAAGTTTTACATTTTGGCAATAAAAATCAAAAACATACTTACACCATGCAAAACCAAATAACTGGTCAAAGAAAACCCCTAGTTGCAGTTACAGAGGAAAGAGACTTGGGTGTCATAGTTGACTACCAGTTAAAGTTTCGAAGTCATACTGAAAAGACTGTAGCTAGCACGAACCGCGCTTTAGGGAGAATTAAAGAAACATTCACGACACGATCTCCACGAACAATCACCAAGCTATACAAGAGTCTTGTCAGACCAATGCTAGAAACTGGCATGTCAATTGCATCTCCCTTCTACAAAGTGGACAAGGACATGATAGAGAAAGTACAGAGGAGAGCAACAAAGATAGTAGACAGCTGCCAATATCTTCCTTACCCAATGAGACTGCAAACTCTGAACTTATGCAGCATGGAAAAAGGGGTGACACGATTAACACTTACAAATTGATTCATAACAATCCAAATCATGGTCTCTTCTTCATCGATTCATCACAGTGGACAAGGGGTCATTCTAAGAAGCTCATAAAGGTCAACGCTCATAGGAGGGAACGCCATCACTTACGAACCAACCGGGTAGTAGACCAGTGGAACTCCATGAGCGATCATACTGTATCCAGTAGGACGGTCAAAGAATTCAAAGTCTCACTTGACAAGGATGGAGCAATAAGGAATGGAGGTTGGAATGGGACACATTGGAGTCCCAGACCAGAGCATATGCCCTAGTCAATAAAACCAACTTAATATTCAAAACGGTCCGGACAGACAGACAGAGAGAGAGACAGACAGACAGACCAAATTCTGAATCGATCCACATGGCAATTTTTAAAGAAATACGGAGCAATGCTACAGGATCCTTCAATTGCTCCAAGTTACAATTTAAGGTAATTTAAGGTAACAAACAATACTGTTTAGTCCAAATATTAGTCCTTTAAGTACCAATACTGATTTTAACATTTAAATTACTAACTAAAAACATTAAATGACAATATTTTTTTGCCCACATGCTCCATCTTTGGTCTATTCATACCTAAAAAACGGTATTTTCTATGATATTTCTAGAAAATCAATTAACTAGCACAACTAAACCAGATGGTAGAGCATCAAACTCATGATTTGGGGTATCAGGTTTGGATCCGACGTTAGGCTTTTTCTTTCGTCGACAAAAAGCACTTTCAAGGTAGGGGAGAAAAAATCGGTATTAGAGAATTTTAGACGTTTAGACGGATACAGAACTCGATTAAATGATTGGCGGGGACTGGGGCAGCTGATCTTTTCTCTCTGTAAATTCCAAATTCTTAGTTTTAATAAGTTTATCCGGTTTCGTCTCACAACTGGAGGGTCCATTCAAAAATTTCATGAATGGGGAGGGGGAGGCAGAAATGACCAAGCTTATACTGGGATACTTCTCCGCAAAGGAGTAAGCACTGAGTTTCCTCAATAAATGACTATTCATTGACTTTCTTCAAAAAGGAGCATATGCTGACTTTCACTGATTTTACAGACTTTCAACTTTGCATATTTTAGACCAGTATACAGGAATGTATTATGGGGATGAAGGACTCGAAACGACACAAAAAGTTAACAAATTAGATACATATGCAAGGGAATACTGAAATGATCATCAAAATTCTAATATTTCGACACAAAAACCCAAAAACATAAGTTGTTAGATAGAAGAAATAAAATTACTAAGGTCCAGAACTATGCTGGAGAGACAGGCAAATATCACTTCTCGGCTAAACATCTGGATGAACTCTAAAGTAAAGAACTTAACTACCTAAAGAATACTTAAGCAATATTCTTAAACAAAATATCTATGGTTAAAATCATAAGTCCACAAACAAAAAAACTAACCCCCCCCCACTAAATTATTAACAGCCTGGAATCAAAACCAGTGAAACTTTTTTTTTTTTTTTACTTATTTCAAATGGTTAACAGGCTAAAAATTTAGCTCTACTCCACCCAATTGCAGTTTAAAAACAAAGATAAAATTAAACGAAAAATCAATTAACCATCAAAGGATTGCCCCAATTTAACCATTGAAACTTTTGCCTCTTTTTCTCCAGAATTCTCCCTCCAAATCAATGGTAGATCATAACCAAAACAAGTGATGTATCTTCTTTGTTTTCCTACATTGACAGTTTAAAGCACTAAATTAATTTAGCATAATTCTAGTTGAATAAACAACAAAACGAACAAGTAAGGATAAAAATAACCTTTGAAGTGTCCCCCTAAGTAGACCATTGATACTTCTGCTGTTCTCCATGAACCCTGTTTCTGCCCCCCCATAACAGCAGGGAAGAGCCTCTTCTTTGGTAGTCCTGAAAAAATAAGAAAAGGTAAATACAGAATTTGGGCTTTGGCAAACCAGAAACTTAATTCTGGTCTTACTAGAAAAATTAACTGTAGGACACTAAAGTGGATGATTCTTCAAATTCCCATTTGTACGTGTGAAGTCATATATATTTGAAGTAAATGGTGACCTTGAAGAGGAAGGAAAAAACTAATATTTTTACCTTCTACAAAAAATATTTACCTTTTACCATTAATAAAATGAATTTTTATTGAAAATAAGAACTACATGGAATATTAAACATTAGATTTAATGGGATTGTAAGCAAACCCATGTGGCTGCATAAATTTGAACCCTGAAAAAATATATAACAAACTGTGAGACAAAACTGTTTTTCCTTATTATTGCATTATCCCTGATCTTGTGGTACCCTAAGTGTTAATTTAAGGGACCTACAACAGTGTTGGACTTTATATATTCAGACTTCTAAGTCAATTAATCCATTTTCAATCCTCTTGGGGATTGTCCAGTCTACGGTTGCGAAAAAAGCCATAGATTACATAAACTGAGTCTTTATTCTTCTACATTTAGAGAAACCTGTGCAGAAGAGGGCGATAAAGAACAAGAAGAACCGTATTGGTACCGGCTGGATATCCTTACTTAAACTACTGGGGATAGGCGATTCGGGTATCCACACTTCCCACAGGTCCAAAAATCGTTGATGATTGTGATCCCAAGAGCAAGTCCCATTGTGAATCCACCCTGCATATTTCAGAAATTTTGATAGACCATCGAATAAGGTTAATAACCTTATCGGAATAAGGTTAAAGATAATGGGAAAAAGAAAGTGTCCCCAAAAAAAAAAATGGAGAGCCCCTGTGCGGGCTGCAATATGAAATTAAAACCTGATGCTAAAGCAATGTTGTATGACGGATGTGAAAAGTGGGTATGCATTTCATGCATTGAAATGACAGAGTCCAGGTACAACCTTATAAACAAATTAAGTGCTAGATCATCATTCTCCTGGTATTGCCCCATTTGTTTAGCCGACCCCACGAGAATAAGTACTACCGCTGAGGATGTAAACACGATTGTGAAAGAGCAAATTGATTGCCTAAATACTGAACCGCTCGCAATATAATTTTCAATACTGAAAATTATAGCCCAATAAGTCTAACATCAGTAACTTCAAAGATTCTCGAGGGAACCATAAAAGATGTTGTCACTAAGTACTTGACATACAACAACATCATGTCTCCAAATCAGCATGGTTTCCGAAATGGCCATTCCACGGACACAAATCTAATACAGTCATACGATGAAGTCACCAAACTACTGGAAAAAGGGACACCCGTGGACATGATTTGGTTAGATCAAGCAAAAGCATTCGACGAAGTCGCACACCTAAGGCCGAAAAGAAAGTATCAAGTTTGTCGCATCCACTCGGACATCATTGAATGGATTGTAGACTTCCTGGGAGAACGAACCCAAAGATTTGCTGTTATTAATGATAAAAGAGTACGTGTACTATCATCACCTATACCTGTTCTTAGCGGAGTTCCAAAGGATCCCTGCTTGGGCCATCACTTTTATACATATATGTCAACGATGCTTCTGAAATACTCCAAAACCTTCGCACACTCTATGCAGATGATTCTAAGCTCATCGGGGCAGCATCATCTTGGGCGGAGGCTGCCTCAATCCAAGCCGATCTCGACAAGCTGGATGACTGGGCTAGACAATGGCTACTTGAATTTAATTCAAGTAAATGTAAAGTTTTACATCTTGGCAATAAAAATCAAAAACATATTTACACGATGCAAAACCAAATAACTGGTCAAAGAAAACCCCTAGTTGCAGTTACAGAGGAAAGAGACTTGGGTGTCATAGTTGACTACCAGTTAAAGTTTCGAAGTCATACTGAAAAGACTGTAGCTAGCACGAACCGCGCTTTAGGGACAATTTAACAAACATTCACGACACGATCTCCACGAACAATCACCAAGCTATACAGGAGTCTTGTCAGACTAATGCTAGAAACTGGCATGTCAATTGCATCTCCCTTCTACAAAGTGGACAAGGACATGATAGAGAAAGTACAGAGGAGAGCAACAAAAATATTAGACAGGTGCCAACATCTTCCTTGCCCAATGAGACTGCAAACTCTGAACTTATGCAGCATGGAAAAAGGGGTGACACGATTAACACTTACAAATTGATTCATAACAATCCAAATCATGGTCTCTTCTTCATCGATTCATCACAGTGGACAAGGGGCCATTCTAAGAAGCTCATAAAGGTCGACTTAATATTTAAAACAATTCCGAACTGATCCACATGGCAATTTTTGAAGAAATACTGAGCAATGCTACAGGATCCTTCAATTGCTCCAAGTTGCAATTTAAGGTAATTAACATAACAAGATAAAACTTATAAAAACAAGATTTTTACATTTAACGTGACTTCTACACATCATGACTGCAGCCTACAGCATGACCTTGTAGAGAACAACACTATCTCATAGTAAAAAAAAAAAAAATTTAAATATGTATAATATCCATAATCTCCTTTATAATCTCCAAAACTGATTACATAATATAGGAGTATTGCACTCTCACAATATACGAGAATCCGCACAAAACAATGTGAGTAGCCTATAAGAGTAGAAACTGGCACTAGCGTCGACAAACAAAAACTGAAACCATCTAGCGTCTAGTGAAACTTGGCATTTTTCAAGCTTTGTAATCGTTTTTCTGTCCGAGTCTGAGATCAGACACTTATTGCTAATAAGTAATACATTTATTACTACAGACCAAACTCAACATTGATTGTTGCTCAACATTGGCAAAAACCATTTCCTAAGCTGCTATAAAAGGAAAGATTATCAGGACAATGTGCGTTCAGTCAGAATATTATTCTTCCAATTTACAACATGCTGCTGATCTTCTATTTGAGATTAGCTTAGTAAATGCTCTCAGTAAATCTTGGAATTTGTATAGCTTGGAAAAGACAGAAAGAACCTTTAGCCGCAACAGCAGTATCTGGCAAACTTACGGTACACCGAATTCCCATTTAACATAAGAATTTACGGTGTCAGGTGAGTTGGAAAACGATTGATCTTGTTACATGACAAAGAAGAAGAACAGCAACAATGGCTTTGTCGCAAAAGACGTCAGCAGCCGTTATCTCATCCCATATTATTTAATTTCTGTTTCAGTAAAAAACTAAATACACGCCAAATAAAAGAACGTCCACCAATATGCTTTTCAGAAGAGAGGGGTAGGTACTTCAGAGCAGAGTATATAGATCAAATCAACCCACATATCTCCAAACCATAGATAAATTGGGTTTTCTTTCCTCTCTAGAGAGCCTTGGGTTCTTTTTCAATTTCACTTTAAATTTGATGCAAAAACTGTGGCAAATTTTATTTGCCTGTGATTTTCGAATTTCCCTCATAAGATCTAATGTCTTTTGGTCCCTTCATATGCCACTTTGAATATATGCGTGTTACTTGAAAAATCCAAAATCAAATCATTAAGATAATATGACGTTTATTTTCACAAGATGCTCTATTTTGAGATTGTTACAGTAAGCAACTTATACAATTTACTTTACAGATTCAACTTAAAATAATCCAAAACTCCTTGTTCCACTATACTCCAAACATCGTTAGAATTATAGTGAGAAAATCGGGATAATTTAGATTTATCTAGGACAGAACGTATAGAACGAAAACGGCTTAATTATTCTTCTATCCAATTGCGTTAACTGGGGGAGAGAGCAGGAGGAAGTATGTGCCTCTATATTTTTGGCCCTCTCACCCCAGATTTGGAAGAACAATCTATTTTGGGGGAGGGGATTTCACTGACGAATAACATTCCTTTGGCATTTTAAAGGAAAAAGTTGAAAAAACAACAAATTTACCTTCCCTCCCAAATTTCGAAGAACACATTTCCCCCTCCCCTCCCGTAGATCTCCCTGAATTTACGCCACTGGTGCATCGATCATGATCCCAAAGTCTTCTTCTGAAACCTATACATAGAAATATTCTGAAATCTATACATAAAGAGAAATCTGCCCACAAAGATAGCAGGGGACAACGATTAACAAAATGTAAGGAAGAAGGGAAGGATTTCCCGACAAATGAAAATACAAAGTTTAGTTTAGGGTAAGGAGGGGCAACTTTTCTGAGGGACGCCACATGAAAGTTGCTTAGAATACTTTTGTTTTGATGGTCAAACATTCTGAAGTATGTGGAGGAATACCCTCGAAGTGAAAAACAAGTAAAACGACTATCAGTGTATAGTACTTTTATGGGTGGGAAAAACGTTCTACTAGCAATTGTTGCACTCAAGACAAGTGTCTTGGATGACCATTTAATACGACCAACTAAAGGCAAAAACTAAACTGACCTTTTCAAAACTAAAGAAGAAGTAGCTAAAAACCTCAATATTCAGAAAAGAACTACAAATAGATGAAGATTTGTACTAACTAGATATTGTACTAAGCTAGAATCTTAATCTACAAACCCATATTTTCCGCATTTTGCCTTTTTCATGTTTTCCTTGTGGCGTTTTTACTGTCAACTGCTAGGGTTTACTATTCTCAACCTGGGTTCACTATTCTCGTTTTTTTAAATTAAATATTTAAATATATAGTAATTATAAATGCATTTAGAAAAATAGCCACGAGAGAGGTTGTGAATACAATTAACAATTTTATTACCGAACTGAAGACTATAGTGCAATGTTGTTGAATTACTAGTAGTATTACAGCATAATATTATCAGAAATTAGTAATACTTTGAACAGGTTCAAAAGAGTTGCATAATGCAGTTCTTAAATCCCAATCTTGACTTGACTATTTAACTTTAAAATCATTTATATTGCATATTAATTATAGTTATTAGTTAAATAGTTTACACGAGTAATAATACTTGTGTATACTTACTCGAACAACTAAAGTTATACTATGCTGAATAACTAAAGTTACTGGTATATACTTATCCATCGTTCTTCCAACAATCAAACTTACTAGAACCCAAATATAGTTAGGTATAGTCACTTGAAAAACTAAATTTACTCAAAAACTCGAACTTACTTATGCATAGTTACTCGAACAGCTAAAGTTACTCGTATATACTTACGTATAGTTACTCGAATAATCACAATTACTTGAACTCGAACATAAATATGTATAGTTACGCGAATGACTGAGGTTACTCGTACTCGAATTTACTTATGTATAGATACTTGAATACTCGAAAGTTGATTATACTTATTAATAGTTAATCGAGGAACTATAGGCAGTAAAAAATACTGACTTTATTGTATTTTAAACTTCATTTCAAGGTAATCTGAATATTTATAATCTGGAAATACATTTTCATAAAGAGAAAATTCCTAAGATGGTAGTTATATGTGAATTAAAAAGAGCCTACTAAACCAGAGCTTCTAACAGCAATAAATGTTGTAAGTTTCATTAAATATTTGACGATCATGAGGGTATAAAAACCTGTAAGCTTTAAGTGTTCTTTGCCATTTTATGCCCCGCCTTTTAGAATATACTGGCTGTGTTACTGTTTTAGCCATTGTTTTTAAATTTTTCATATTATTAAACTTTTTAAACATGCTTTTCCTCTCAATATAAATTCTAATGAGAATGTTTAAGTGAACGTCATAGGACTACAAATCAACAAAACAACATCTAGATTCATTGGCCCGTTTTTACAAAGCAAAAGAGTTGTCAATTGCAAGAAACGCAAGAGGATTTCTGCGGGAATAATCCGCATTAAGTTGGACTTGCTTCAACTTAGGTTTTTTCATGCAGACTGGCAGATAAGAGGCCAAAAGTGTCTTTCTACGCCGATCTTTTTAGCGCTTTGGACCAGATTTTTAAGCAACAACCTTGATAGCATAACATTCTTCAGAGACAACATCCAAGTGTCACTCTCTGACGTCAACGCCTTCTGATTCCAGAACTGACCAAAACCAAACAGAGTCGGGTAAGCTGCCTCAATCGTTTACTCATTGTGTCCATCGTAATGACATTAACTCTTTCGTGTCTTCCAGATAAAGGTATTTTTGATCCTGTCTTTCCAGTAAAATCAAGGATACGTCTAAGGTTTTTACTAAAACAAGAGCTAAGATCTCATATGGCACTTGTGACGAGGCGAGAAGAGCTAAGACCCAAGAAATCATATGGTATGAGCTCCAACAAAATTCTATGAATCAATAGATCGATTTAAAAAGGAAAATAAGAGGCTTAATGCCGGTCAAGATTTAAAATAAGAGCTCTGAGTCACGATTTCCTTCTAAATATCAAAATTCATTAAGATCTGATCACCCACTCGTAAGTTATAAATACTTAACTTTTTCTAATTGTTCCTCTCCCTTTAGCCCCCCAGATGGTCGAATCTGGGAAGACGACTTTATCAAGTCAAATTGTGCAGCTCCCTGACACGCCTATCAATTTTAATCGTCCTAGCACGTCCAGAAGCACCAAACTCGCCAAATCACTGAACTCCTCCCCCCAACTCCCCCAAAGAGAGCTAATCCAGTACGATTCTGTCAATCACGTATCAAGGACATTTGTTTATTCTATCCACCAAGCTTCATCCCGATTCCTACACTCCAAGTGTTTTTCCGAGATTTCCCCCTCCAACTCCCCCCAATGTCAAAAGATCTGGTCGGGATTTGAAATAAGAGCTCTGAGACATGGATTCTTTCTAAAAATCAAATTTCATTAAGGTCCGATCATCTATTCGTAAGATAAAAATACCCCAATTTTCCAAGAGTTCCGGTTTCCCCCTCCAAATCCCCCCAACGTCACAGGATCTGGTGGGAATTTTAAATAAGAACTTTAAAGCACAAGATCCTTCTAAATATCAAATTTCATTAAGATCTGGTCACCCTTTCGTAAGTTACAAATACATCAATTTTCAAAATTACCCCCCCCCCCCTCCAATTCCACCAAAGAGAGCAGATCCGGTCCGGTTATGTCAGTCACGTATCTTAGACAGGTTTCTATTCTTTCCATCCAGTTTCATCCTGATCTCACCGCTTTAAGTATTTTCTAAGATTTCCAGTCCCCCCCCCCAATTACGCTAGATCCGGTTGAGATTTAAAATAAGAGATCTGAGTTACGAGGTCCTTCTAAATATGAAGTTTCATGAAGATCCGATCACTCCTTCGTAAATTAAAAATACGTCATTTTTTCTAATTTTTCAGAATTAACCCCCCCCCTCCCCCCAATAGATCAGATCCGTTCCGATTATATAAATCACGTATGTAAGACTTCTACTTATTTTCCCCACCAAGTTTCATCCCGATCCCTCAAATCTAAGCGTTTTCCATGATTTTAGGTTCCCCCACCCCAAACTTCCCCCAACGTCACCAGATCCAGTCAGGATTTAAAATAAGAGCTTTGAGACACGATATCCTTCTAAATATCCAGATCCGATAACCCGTTCGAAAGTTAAAGATACCTCATTTTTTCTAATTTTTCAGAATTAACCCCTCCCCCAACTACCCCAAAGAGAGCGGATCCGTTCTGGTTATGCCAATCATGCATCTAGGACTCGTGATTATTTTTTCCACCAAGTTTCATCCCGATCCCTCCACTCTAAGTGTTTTTCAAGTTTTAGGTTTCCCCCTCCCAACCCCCCCCCCCCATGTCGCCAGATCTGGTCGGGTTTAAAATAAGAGCTCTGAGCCACGATATCCTTCTAAATATCAAATTTCATTGAGATCCTATCACCTGTTCATAAGTTAAAAATACCTCATTTTTTCTAATTTTTCAGAAATTACCCACCCCCCGCCCCCCAACTATCCCAAAGAGAGCGGATCCATTCCGTTTATGTCATTCATGTATATAGTACTTGTGTTTATTTTTCCCACCAAGTTTCATCCCGATCCCTCCACTCTAAGTGTTTTCCAAGTTTTAGATTTCCCCCTCCCATCCCCCCCCCCCCCAATGTCACCAGATCCAGTCGGGATTTAAAATAAGAGCTCTAAGACACGATATCCTTCTTAACATCAAATTTCATTGAGATCCGATCACCCGTTCGTAAGTTAAAAATACTTCATTTTTTCTAATTTTTTCAGAATTACCCCCCCCCCCCCAACTACCCCAAAGAGAGCAGATCCTTCCCGATTATGTCAATCATGTACCTGGGACTTGTGTATATTTTTCCCATCAAGTTTCATCCCGATCCCTCCACTCTTAAGTGTTTTCCAAGATTTTAGGTCCCCCCCCCCCCTCCAACTCCCCCCAGTCATCAGATTCTGTCGGGATTTAAAATAAGAGCTCTGAGACACAATATCATTCCAAACATTAAATTTCATTAAGATCCCACCACCCATTCATAAGTTAAATACTTCATTTTTTCTATTTTTTCCGAATTAACCGGCCCCCCACTCCCCACCAGATGGTCAAATTGGGAAAACGACTATTTCGAATTTAAGCTGGTCCCGTCCCTGATACGCTTGCCAAATTTCATCGTCCTAGCTTACCTGGAAGTGCCTAAAGTAGCAAAACCGGGACCGATAGACAGACAGACCGACAAACTGACAGAATTAGCGATTGCTATATGTCACTTGGTTAATACCAAGTGCCATAAAAAAATTTGCATCTACTTTTCCAGCTAAAAAGTTAACGCCCATGATTAACATTTGTCAGCATCATGGAGAGAAGACTACTGTCAGACATTTCTTGACTTGGCAAAGGCGTTTCCGGTGCAAGCAATACGTATGGTAAATTCGGACACAAGGTTTCCATCAAATTTACTTATACCGTCCAGGTATTTGAAGTTTCCACGCTCCTTCTCCCAGCTTGAAGTTTCCCAACCTCCTATCGATATGAACTCGCATCTCAAGGCGAGGCCACTTTAGGAGAGTGTTAATAAGGTTACAGAGGACTTTCCTGTTCTTCATGCTGGTTGAAAGTCCAGCTTGGTCGTCTGTGTTTGAGACCTATGTGATATTTCTTGGCAAATTTCCTCTGAGATGAAACATGATAAGCGTGTAAATTCATCAGCGGAATCCTTACCAAAAAGAATAAGACCCTAGTTCAGTCCAATTCCAATTTTATATGGAGGGGGGAGGGTCATTTTGTATATTCAAACTCTGCACAAAGTTACCTTATGGTTCAAATTTCCCAATTATTATTTACTTTTTTAGCTAGGGGATCACTGAAGGTACAACTATTTGTACCTTCTTTTCAAAAAAAAAAGATATTCTTCTGCCCGTGTTGAGCAGAAGACTTTTTTCTCTCCCGCATTACTGGGAATTTATTTTCTTCTTCTCTTCCACATCTTATTATTTTCCCTAATAGGGGTTATTTTCTCTTCCACATTTGAGTATTTATACCATTTTTTCCAAAAGCAAAGATTACTCAAATTGGCAATTTAAAAAATTTGATAAATTATTACCACCAGCATTTTTGCCTATTAAAAAGGGAGGTGAGATTTTTCCTAGAAAGTCCTCTAAACATCCCCCTTCTGAATAACTTTGTATACCAATGATGACACCCAACTTCAACATTACTGGGAAAACACATCTGTTTCTGTTCCCAATACAATATTGACTCAAACAGTTTATATTTTGATTAATAAATATAAGCTAGAGCTGAATTATTGTATTCCCGGTGAATATTTCAATATTGCACTTTATTTATGAACCAGCCAAATATAAGCCATGAAAAACGAACATGTCATTATGTGATCAAGCATACCTCTAAATGCAACTCCCAAGACTTCATTATTGATTTCAAATTCAAGAGTATTCTCCTCCATGTCCAAGATCACACGGATTCGGTCTCCAATCTGAGAATGAGAGAAAAAAGATAATTAAACTAATGTTTGTGATCTAAAACAAAGACAAAATTTTGATTTTTACTACAGTGTACAAGTAAGACTATAAGCAAAATAAAAGTTTTGCCATAGAGAATTGTTTAGAAGTTGGTTATAGCTAGTTCTACTGTACCTGAAAACTGTAATTTTTAAAGATTTCCCTTTTAGTTGTTTCAAAATTGTGAAGCTTTTAGAGCACTACCACATTTTGGATAACACTTTTCATTCGCCAAAATTTCCCAAAGCCATCCTATCTTCATAGAAGAGATGTACGTTTTTAAGCTTTTTTTGCTTCAATTTTTAACAATATATATATGGTAGCAAAAGTTTCCACAAGATCAATTCAAACAATCACATTTAATTTCCACTATCCTTTCTGCTCTAAAAAATAACAATTTATAGTTGACTTTTTTTGCATATGATTTAGCTGAAATTTTGTTCTTTACTTCTAGACACTCATCTAGTAGTATATCCAGAACAATCATCAAAGCTCAGCCCCCCCCCCTAATAACAATGCCATGCATACCGACTTCCTCTCCAGCTCCTGCAGTGTTTTTCTTTTCAGATGAAAAGCAAAGTAAGATTTATCTTTTTAATCCTCCCTTTTCAAATTAGAGTCTACGTGTTTATAGTAATATATACGAATTACGTTTTACCTACTAAATACAATGACTAAATCTTATCCCAGCCGCACACCACTTCAATCTAATACCGAACCATCCTTCACTCTACATCCTAGCAAAACACCAGTCATTAGCAACATGTGCTAATAGACTTGATTCAAATGGGTCAAAGAATGCCTTCAATTGATTAGTAGGTGAGAATGGCCTATAAAGCGACTAAATAATGAATACAATGTGACTCAGATTTATTGGTCAAACAAACCAAGATATTTCAAGTTCCAAGTATTAACAAGAAAACGTTAGATTCCCCACCCCCCCCCCCACCCTTTTCTCGATTATCAAAATGATAACCCAGGAAAGTGGTGGGATAAAATAGGTTTGTTTTGCATTTTCAACCTTTTTTCTTACAAAAAATCCTTTACCCGACCCTCTCTTTCCCAAGGGTTAAATGCGTGCTTATATATGGTGCAAATGGTCTTAGAAGAAAGGGGTAATTACTTTGCAGTTAAGGTACTATTTTTACTATCTCTATATACATCCTACCCCCAACTACCTTCATCAAACTATTTCCTCTTGAATGAGGTATTTTTGGGCTGAAGTCTACTGAGGCTTTTTTGTCGGTAAATAGAGTAAAACATGTTCCAAATAAGCCAGTAAAAGGATCCTGATTTAAAATATTTTCAACCTAATTCAGCAAACTGACTAACACAAGTTTCTAAACAATAGGGAGTAGCATGTCGTTATCTTTGAAAAAAAATCTTTGATAAGTAATGCAAAAAGCCATTGCTGGGAACATTTTCCAATAAGATTTCTATAAATCTTAAGCTTAATTTTTCATTTATAATGAACTTACCTGATATGTGGACATAATCTGATTATTTGGGCCAACTTTGAGAGACTGGGGATAATGTACAGGAACGCCAGAAGGGTGTTTCTGTGCAACACCATTCTGCATCAACCAATTGCAGTTTAATTCCCATCCCCAGCTTTCACATCGACGTCCAAGTATAGTCTCAGGATCAGTGTTGGAATCATCCTTGGTTGCTACTCCAACAATTGCGACATTCCCTAATGACATTTTCCATGTTAGTTCCCAGGAATGTCTTCCAGCTTCAAAGCCTAATTTTCCTCTTCCACAATCTCGTAATGATCTGTGAGATAGTGTATTATGTAAGATTAATCTATTAGCAGATCTTAGAAGTGTAAAACCGTTCCAAATGAAATTATGCACACAACAGTCAATTGGATTCCATGCATATTTAAAAGCCCTTAATCTGGATTTATATGAGGACAAAGAACTCAATAACTCAGATCCTAAAGGTTGACGTGGAACAGTTTTCAAACTGTGGTATTTCCAAAGTTTAGAATTGCCTTTCTCTAATATCAAATACCATTTTTTGCACACTTGCATACAGTTGAAAACGTCAACAAGTGATAAATGCGCAAATATAGCATCATACATCTCTTCAGGTAGATCTAGAATTGGCATTATGTTTTTTCAAATTGTGCACCTATTGTCTGTTCCTGCAAAATATAAAAGATTAGTTCAATAGTTGTGATAGATAAAAATTTGGATACAAGTATAAGTTTAAGCTTGAACTACCCAAAAATAAAGACATAGCTATCTGTAAACTGCTTACGAATTGATAGGAAAAAAAAGGTAAAAAAAAGGTAAGCCTTGGGATACAGACATATGTACAATACGTGGTGACATTAATGAAGTTATGCCATTTTCTAAGCATTTGCCAAAAGCTACAATTTTTAAGTGCGAATTTTACTGGATATTGCTGAGCTACTTTCAACCATCTTGAATTAAAAATCCCCACCTAGTACTGTAGTTGAAACCACACTTACTTCTTAGATAATAATGTTAATAGGAGCATACGGCAACTAAGCTTTTATCAGAAAAAAAAAAACATTCATCTGCTTCTTTTTATGGTTGAGCTTCAGGCACATTTAATATATTGAAAAAAAATTTCAACTGAAAGTAAGGAGCAATATTCAAACGTAAAACGAACAAAAAATATTCCGTAAATGAACGGGACTGTCCCCTCCTCAACGCCCCAGTCTTTACGCTAAAGTGTTTCATTGTTTTAAAAAGTAGAGTTGTGAGAAAGAGTCAAACTTTAGTGTAAAGAACAGTGCATTGAAGAGGGGACAGTCCCTTTCATATACTGAATAATTTCTGTTCATTTAAAGTCTTAATGTCGCCCCTTACTTTCAGCTAAAAAAAACTTGTTTTTTTATTCAATTTCTGAATGTTTTTGAATTAATGCAGGTTTTGATTTTGGCTCAACTTAAATGAATTATTAAAACCAAATTTATATATTAATTTTAATTTTTTTGGCTAAATGACTTTCTCAAAGTTTTGATCGTTTGTGAAAAAAGGGAAGGGAGATGGGGCCTAGTTGCCCCTCAATTTTTTTGTCACTTCAAAAGGCCACTAGAGCTTTTAATTTTATTACGAACGTTTTTATTAGTAATAAATATACGTAACTTACAAATCAACTTACTTAACAAACTTCTATATTTGTATATTTTTATTATGTATATGATGGTATTAGCTCCCTCTTCAATACCTCCCTTTATACACTAAAGTTAAAATCGTGTTCCATTTCTTTAAGAATGACCCCTGAATCACAAAGGCCATTTAATTAGAATAAATATCTATTTTGACATTACTAAAAATACTTTATCATATAGAGCGAGGTACTGAGGAGGGGACGAACCACCTCATATATATGATAATTTCTGTTTGTTTAAAGTTTTAATGTTATTCCTTAATTTTAGTTGAAAAAACTTGCTCCAGTGCCATCCTCATAGAAATTCTCTTAACTCATGAAAAGTCCTCCAAGGAACGATCTTCTCACGCAATCCCCCCCACGACTCCCCCCCCCCCATCACCAGGAAAAAAACTGATAACGTCAGTATACTTCAAAATAACCAATACTATATTTAAACAATGGGCAAAGTTCATAACTTGCAGCCCTTCTCCAAGGGACTGTGGGGGTTAATGCATCCTCAAAGACACAGTTATTGGATTTTTTGACTGTGCTGAACAAAATGGCTAACTCAAAATTTTGATCTGGTACTGGGAAAAAATGAGCGTGAGACGGGGCCTAGTTTTAATGCTGCTCCTTACTTTCACTTGAAAAAACTTGTTTTTATTTTTAATTTTTCATTGTTTTTTTTTAATAATGCTGAAAAATCCAGCGCCCCCCCCCTCGTAGAAATTCCCTCCCCCCCCCCTGATAAATTCCTCCATGTAAAGATCCTCTCACGTCACCCCCGACACCAAAAAACACCTCTTAAAAACGTCAGTATATTTGTCAATAATCAATCCTATATGTAAACAATGGGCAAAGTTCATAACTTGCAGCCCTTCCCCTGGGGACTATAGGGGATTAAGGCTTCCTCAAAGAAATATTTATTAGGGTTTTGACTATACTCAACAAAATGGCTATCTCAAAATTTTGATCCGGTGACTATGGAAAAAATTAGCGTTGGAGGGGGCCTAGTTACCCTCAAAAATTTCTGGTAACTTAAAAAGGACACTAGAACTTTTAATTTTCGTTAGAATGAGCACTCTCACAACATTCTAGCACCACTGGGTCGATATAATAACCCCTAAAAAAAAAAATAATAAACATGTATCTGTGATCTTTCTTCTGGCAAAAAATACAAAATTCAACATTTTTTGCAGATAGGAGCTTGAAACTTCTACAGTAGATTTCTCTAACATGCTAAATCTGATGGCGTGATTTTCATTAAGATTCTTTGACTTTTAGAGGGTATTTCCCCCTTTTTTCTCAGGCTTGTAACTTTTGATGGGTAAGACTAAACTTGATGAAACTTATATATTTAGATTCAGCATAAAATTAAAATTCTTTTGATGTATATATTGGTATCAAAATTCCAATGTACATATTGATATCAAAATCAAATTCTAGAGTTTCTTTAAGATTTTTGTCTACTACTGCTTGAGTACATTACTGCTGCTGATCTGCCAAAGGCCAACCATTCAGTGCTTAAACACATGTTTTTGCGTAGGCAATAATTACATCAATTCTATAAAACTGCCTAGCCTATAAATCCTATGCACTGGTAAAAATTTATGTGATAACACTCATGAAAACAAATATGAATAAAGTTAACCTAAAATCAGGAAAAAAAATTAGCATGAAATATTGAAGTAATATTGAAATAAGTCCAAAAATAGCGACGTGATTGCGAAAATACCCTGTGATTGCGGAAAATACTATGTCGGCAGGACCCATCAGAATCTAGACAAAAGGTTACAACAGCATAAAAATGACATAGACAAGGCCTTAATTTCAAATAATTCCAACAACTCCTTTGATTCTGCTCTAGGTTGGCATGTATTTAATAATCCGTCCCGCATGATACTTTTTGAAAACTCTTCACTCATTAGTAATGATTTGGGAATAAAACAGGTGGTTCGAGAATCAATTGAAATTAATCTCAAAATCAATAAAAATATTTCTTTGAACAGGGACTTGGGGGAATACTCACTAAATTCTTTATACTCAAATTTAATTAAAAATGATCTAACAAAATATTTTACTAAACCAACTTATAATAGCACTGAACCAACTACGAAAAGGCCTTTGAGACAGGCTGCTAAACAAGCAAGATTAGCTTTAAGAAATTGCATCTAATCATTTTGTTCTCTTTAGTTTGAATGAGTTTATATTTCTTCGTTTCATTCTTTTCGCCAGTCCTGGTTGAACTTCGCTGAAGTAAGGATGCTAGGGCTATATTTTTTAAAAAAATGTTTTAATAAGTGTTTTTAACTAATCAGTTTTAATTCTCACAATTTGATGTAAGTTCTTTTATATATATATATATATATATAGTTTCTCTCTTATTCTTGTATTGTACTGAAGACGGCCCTTGGACATAGGGCCGAAATATCTACATAAATAATTTCCATTGTCTTGAAAAAATTTTCCCTATTGTCTCTAGGTTGTATTTGTTTGTTAAATAAATCCAAATACACTATGAGCATGAGGGTTGTCAAAAGGGCATTTCAATGATATCCTAGGTAAAGTTCATACTACCAGGCCATGTTAAGGGGGATGTTGAACTAACCAAAAGGCACCATGAGCATGCTACTACAACCTCAATAACTACTGAGGCCAAGAGCCATTAAGAAGAAGCTTTCAGGGAATGTTGAGGGGATGCTAAACTAAATGAAAACACTAGAAATTGGAAAAATTACAATTGCAATTTTGAACATATCCACTTATGTGCAAATTCGGCGTGTTTTAAAAGTTGTTGTAAATTTGCTCTGTATTATAGCGTGTTTTAAAACCGTTGTACTAAGGAGGGGGGGGGTAAGAAGGCGAGTATATACAGAATGCACAGAATAGTTAATCACCAAAAAGATCAAAGAATAATGTTTATACCAAGCTGAAGGTGGAAAGCAGTTACTTATCATAGTACCATCATTTAACTTGTCAGACTTGATCACTTTTTGCCAATCTTTTCTACTCACAGGGAAATCCATACCGTGGTAACGTGCCAACCTCAGATAACGTTTATATTTGGTTTAGTGTTATGTTTGAGATCAGTCACACACCCAGAACTTGGCCAACTACATTCATTCCATATCTGGAGCCATTTTACTTTTTAATAAAATTAAACAAGGGTACATTGACCAGATAGGTTTTTGCGTTCTTTTACAAATACATTGCCAAGGTACAGCACCTACTTCTGACTTTTTCATACACATCACAAGTTAGTTATAATAACAGTAAATATTGGCTTTACCATTCGTAGGTACCTGGCACTGAAGAAGATGATATGGAATACATATGGTAGAGAGAAGGACTGTCAAAGTAGATATGTAGTGCAGTATATTTGCTTTGCTCCAGTTGCTTTTTTCAAACCACTTTGATTTTTCTTGCAAGCATTTGGTTTCAAATAGATCAATATCCAATGTAAATGTTCCTGAGATTGGCATGTGGTCAGTATCTAACTTGTTAACTTAAACATGAGCGTAAGAAGAGATAATACCAGGCAAGCAATTAATATGATCAATATCACTTGTGCTTCCAGAGTGATGAACATATGAAAACTTGTGGGATTTGGGCATAATGTAGTACAATGGAAGACACTCAAAGAGTAAATCACTTCTCACAGAAGATCAACGGATATCAGTATTAAGGTCCCCAATTATAATATACTGTAGAGAATTTGACATTACCTATTTCACAAGATACTACAGCAGACTAAAAACCTTTGCAAATTTAGTCAATGATCTGATCAAGTATACTTCATACAGTAGATCAGAGTTCATTAATATAATACTGCCAACACGCACAGCCAAAAAAAAATTCGTCATAGTAGAATAGTAATGGGGAGGGTAGATGACTGTCCGGTTTAAAAGACACAGGCTAGTCCACCAGACTGGCAACTACCAGTAACTTTTGCTGGACTCAGGAACACAATGTGATGCTGACTTTGATGCAAAAATTCAAACTTAAAGCAGTGAGAAGATGCCCCTGGAGACATACCAAATGGTAGGAACTGTACAACTCATCAATAATAAAGTCCTTATCTTTGCTGCCGTTTGTTTTAAACAAAATAACTGAGACTAATGCACTCATGGTTGATTTTTTTTTTTTTTTTTTTTTTTTTTTTTTTACCAACAGTGTCTTGTTTCATTTTTCAAAGGGGACATGTAAATGTTGAACTGAAGGTGTAGATGGTGGCTTGATAGGATGTCATCTGAAATAGTAATGGTGGTAGATTGAAGTTCTGGATGATCAGACAGGACAAAATCAAGGTTTGAGGTTAACCCAGACTTATGAACATAAGAGAAAGGTTTAGATTTCTGTAGTATAGACATGCAAAGCGGAAGTGTGTAAGCGGCAGTGAAGGGTCATTCAGATTTGTGTTAAATCATCACAGATGACAAGCCACCTGTAGGTAAGTTGAATTTTATGGATAATCTTTGATAGTAATACAGCAGGCCAATGCAAACTTCATATCAGAAGTATTGGTGAGGTAATTAGTCAGCATAGAAATACACAGCAATAAAAAACATCCTAGCTCAACAGCAATACAAATGTCACTCAAATCTAACAAAGAAATGGTGAACTTTATATTTGATGAAATAGCTAAACCGCCAGATGTAATATTTGCTGGCCTGATAGAAAACTGAGAATCAGGCAAACACTCAAATGATGACACAATATTCAATAATTTCTAGTTTTTTACAGGCACCATTAACATTCTGACATAAATTTTTAATGCCCTAGGGAAATAACATTCTTTCTTTGGCCCGGAGTAAGAAGGTGCTTTTTTTCTACACAAATCAAGCTGTTACTTCTGTGGGTTTTTCCATAGTTTGAACATTTTATATCTGCTTAGCATGTATGATCCTTATTACTATGATTACCCACACATCTTATACACTTGGTTGGGTTTGAACACTTGCAAGCAAAATGTACAAATCCTTGACAGTTGAGACACTGCTTGGGCTTTTGATTGATTGAGCGACACAAAATAAACAATATTTGATCTTCACTCCAAACTTCAATGCATGATCAAAGTCATCATTTGTTTTAAGCTTCAGCTGCACAACTCTTAAACTTTCAAAGCATGTCATAGAAATTATATTTTCAACAAGCACATAGATTTCAGGAACATCACAATCAGTGTCCATTTTAAAACTTTTTGTGCACTCAGCTTCATACCATTAGTATCATACCCAAATTTTCATACTATTAGTTACTGGAGCCACTGCAGAATTTTCATCAACCATTTGGACTACCAGTCCATTTTGGCAACTAACAATATGTTTCACCTTGTCAATACAGTCAAACTTCTTCACAAAATTATTCTGATTTGTAGGGTTTTGCATATTAATATTGTCAGGAATATTTAAAAGCACCACAGGACTAGAGGGGGATTGGCAAGCTGGCTTCAATGGCCAGATAACTGGGTTTGAACTCTGTAAACATGTTTCCTGTTTATTTTTACTATAAAACTAAGCCTCAAGACACATTTGTTGAGGCGTGATACCACTATTGTAAGTGGGTCCATTGGAAAAGAAGAATGTCTGATAGATCAGGTATTGCAAAAAGCAGCAAATCTTTTCTTTGAGACTACATAACAGTTGAAAAATTTTCAATAAAACAATGATGCTGGATGTGATCCTCTTCTCCTGTCAAGTATGTCAACCTTTAGTACAACTTTGTAGTTATCAACTGCCAACTTAATTGTATCTTTTGCAAAAAATTGAGCACAAACCTTTATCACAGTGTCTTTATCCTTGGCAATTGACTGCTGTAAAAAGATCAGCAAAAGCTCAAAAGTTAGACCAATTACTAACTTTTCTGCTGCTTCTCTGTTGGATGATTTTACAAGTTCGTTGGTCATCTGGCTTTGTGAGATCTGACAAAACTGATTTTAATGTAGCCTCATCTAATTTAGCACATCAGCATAACTTTTACAAGCTACCTGTGCTATACAGAACCCAATTTGAAATTTTTTATCCACTTGGGGGATTCCTTGGTTTTGCTGCCTTACTGGGCACCAATTGATGTTGATGAACAACTTCCACCACAATTGGTACACATGTATGATTTTGGTCTGATTTCAGGGTCTATTCTTTTCAGTGGGAACTGGTTTGACTGATGTTTCTCTGAGCACCTCAAAAATATTGATTCTATAGCTCTACATTCTTTTTGAGTGTGTCTATATATCTGGCACTTGGGACACTGAAGGTCTCAGCAATAGTATTGATGTAACTCCCTTTTTCTTCCAAAGCACCAGAGATTTGTTGCTAGGGTTCTACCCTCAAAAATAATTAATACTGAAAAGTTATCTTCAAGTTTTTTAGATTCCTTATTGTATCTTTTCTGCCTTTTTCCCAGTTTTTAGGGTTTCTAAGCTCTCCTTGATTTCCTCTATGGATAAGTTAAGAGGGATACCTTTAATTATTGCTCTTACTATAGATTGTATTCTTTTTGTCTTTAGAGTGAGATTGCAGAGTTTGCTGATGGATAAAATCTTTTCAGCCTTATCTTTGCCTTGTAGATAAAGAAAGCATGTTCATTCTTTTTTTCACTAAAACTGAATAAGAGAAATTAGTGGCAAATATGGCATTTAAACAATTTGCAATGTCTGTGGGGGAATCAAGCACAGTAGCTTCAGAACGTATAAGCTGGCATATTCTATGTCTAATAGGATTAGAGCTGGAAACATACTTCCAATACTTTTTAGGGTTTGTTTTTGCACTAAGGGCTATATCTACTTTATAATTGCTGATTACTTTACATGTGAGATTTCTCAGCTTGTTACAGCATTTCTTGAAATCAGCAAGATAATTCTCCTGTTTTGATTTCTTGTATTTCTTCCATGCCTTATTCTTACTCTTAATGCCTTCTCTTACCTCTTTAGTGAGAAAAGGCAATGTAAATGGAGAAATGACAATTTTCAATGACGCTTTTATTAACTATCTTGAAAAAAAATGGCTTACTGTCGAAATCTCAACATGGTTTCAGAAGGAGTTGGTCCATTGTGACAAGCCTGATCCACTCTTATGATATAGTCACTAAATTAATTGATGAAGGTAAAGAAGTTAATGTCCTGTTACTCAGCCAAGCCAAGCCCTTTGATAAAGTTGTCCAAAAATATCTTTTACATAAGCTCCATACATATGGAATCCATGCTGACACTGTGGAGTGGATAAAATCGTTTCTGATTGGCCAAATCCAGAAGGTCTTGGTCTATTCTGACAATGGAGACCCCATATTTTCAGAGCCTGCACCAGTTATAAGCAGGGTTTTCCAGGGAAGCATCCTTGGCCCCACCCTCTTCTCTATATATATTAATGATTGTGAGGGTGTTCTACAAAAACCCATCACTCTCTATGCTGATGACAGCAAACTAATTGGAATTGCTGATGGAACCCTGCAAAATGACTTGAATAGTCTTTCCTTGTGGGCTTCCACCTGGATGATGGAGTCCAACCCATCAAAATGCAAAGTCCTTCATATGGATCCCCACAACAATCAGATTTCATATTTTATGCTAGATAAACAGGAGGATCTACCAACTTATCTTGCTGGCAAATGCGATTTAAGGTAAGGTAATAAATCTGGCACACGTATCCAAGTTGAGGCTGTTGAGAGTGAATGAGATTTAGGGGTGATTGTTGACAGGAAGTTTAAGTTCCATGAGCACACTATGCAACAAGTTGCTAAGGCCAACAGAGCCCTGGGACTAATTAAATGAACCATATCATCACACCATCCTCTGAAAATAAGAAAATTATATAATACTCTTGTAAGACTACATTTGGAGTTTGGCTGCCCTGTTACAAATCCTCAATATAAGAGAGATGTGGCAGCCCTAGAGAGCGTACAGAGAAGAGCAACTAAACTTTGTGCCCCACACCAACAGCTTCCCTACTCTGATCATCTATGTTGCCTGAAGATACCCACATTGGCTTACTGGCAGCACAGAGGAGATGTCATTTTTGTCAAGAAAATGTACCAAAACAACATGGCTAACTCCATTTTTACTCCCTCCCTTACCACTATGACGCAAGGCCACTCAATGAAGCTGCAACAGGAGCACTCAAGAAACAGAGAGAGGACAAACTTTTTCTCAGTACATGCTGTCTCAACTTGGAACAGTCTTTCCAATGAGACTGTCGCTGGTGAATCAATTAATTCTTTCAAAAATGCAGTTGATTTGGAGTGGAGTAACACAGACTAGAAGTACCAGTGGGAGGCCACACCCACTAATTGTGTCACCTCATCAATTCAACAGTTAGATGTTCTACAGGAGGATGCAGTCCACCTTATCTTGCTGTAAATGTGATTTAAGGTAATAACATCCAAAAAATCACCAATGCTCACAAAAAAATTGTAGCTTGAAAAAAAAAGATCTTTTGTGCAACCACTTTAATCATTTCTTCCCTAGAATATAGGGCTTTGCCTGATGCCATGATATTCAAATTTGGGATAAATACATAGTCTGGGTTTATTGTTGATCAAAATGTGTTATTGTGAAATTTAAATTGTGGATTATTACCTCAAATTGTGAATCAAACATTTTTCTAAACCTAGTATGTTTTTTTCCTTATTAAAGAGACCTTAAAGTGTTATATTATAGTTACTTACATTAAAGCTTTATTCTGTTTATGTGTTCTTTAATTGGTAATAAGTTTAATTCCCTTGAGATTTTAGCATTTCCAGATTTTGAATTTTCTTTGTTGCTGTGGCTGCTCTAAAGTTGCCAATATTATTCTGTTTAGGATGAATTTCAAAATTCATCCAAAAAGTCAGTGAATCTGTATCCTGGCATTGATTTACTGACTAAGCAAGCAGAAGAGGGCTGGTCACCAGCCAGAAATGCCAGTGTACCTGCCAGGAGTAAAATCTCTTAAACTGTGGGGATCAGGTGAACAGGGATCAATCCTTCCCTTGCTGAATAAGCTTCAAAGATGCAGTGATCACCTCCAAAATCAAACCAAAGCACCAGCAAGCTCCAAAAGAAGCAGAAGCAAACTAAGGAAAAGTATCTCTGCTGGTCAGCCATGTTTCTTGTAGACAGAAAAGATCAATTTCTTTATTCTTTGCAAAGTTCTCAATTAAGTCTTTTTCAACTATTTTGACTGATTGAGTATTGAATGATAAAATTCTCATTTAAGGACTTAAATCACTAGCTTTGTTAGAATGTCTTTTTGGATTTTGTTTTATTCATTGACCAATATGGCCTTTTTCTTATTTAATGCATCTGCATAGGATCTATATGACATGGAAGCCATATTTAAGCCAATATGTTTTTCTTGAGATAATCTTAAAATATTTTTATTTTGATCTCTCACCCTACACAATCCAGAAGTAGAAGAATGGTTACCCCTACAATCTACAAAGCTATACTTTTGGAATTTTTCTTCTTTTATTGTTACTTTCTTAAGTTCACAATCTTTTGACGGGCAAGGACATGCACATCTGAGACAAACTGGTTGTGGTGCCCTACACTGTGCCTGCATATGTCTATACTTTTGACACTTAAAGCACTGGATAATATGCCCTTGGTACCCTTGAACTTTTCTTTTCCTACAATATAGCCATAGAGCTGAGGGCAATAGATTATTTTCAAATATAATACAGACTGATAGGCTATCTTCTAATTATTTTGTTTCTCTATTGAATCTTTTAACTGATTTCACATTAGCATTAGACTCAGATTCAAGATCACTTTTAATCTCTTCTTCAGTGATTTCTTTAGGTATTCCTCTTATTACTCCTTGACATCTGGGTTTAAATTCTTCTGCTTGGACTTCTGTTTCACCTATTTTTTTAATTGTCAATGCTTTTGCAACAGCAGATTCAGTTGGAAGAAATATTGTGACTCTCTTTTTATCTTTGCTCAGTTAATATTGAAAGTGCTCAGTTTCAAGGCTTCTTTTAAGCTTAAAGTGATTTTTCTTTCCATAGGCAAGATTTTTGTTTCAAGTTTGCTAGACAAGATTACTCTATTTTATTATCAATATTATTTATCCTCATCTATTTATTATCAAGATAATCTGTCAAGAAACTAGATTCCCTAATTTTTTGGGTGGTACTTAGGAGCTGTGTAGCAACTTTTAGCATCTCTATTGTTTTCCTCAAGGAGGGTTGAGGATATAGCTCTTTTGGCTCCTTTCCCTAAGTCATGAGATAGGCTAATCCTAAATTAGGGAAATTTATGATACCCTCCACTTCTTTAGGGTTTGCACTGCCTAAATTCATGGCTTCATCTGAGGGAAGAAGTGGGTAATTTTCAACTATTGAATTCAAAATTTCAAATGAATGTAAGTAGGGCCTAGGGACTGTAGCAATGAATCTAGGCCTATTTTGAGAGTGTGGTGAGATATAGATTTGATGCTGACTGTATTGGCTATCGTGGGGGGCTAGAGTTGTGACAAATGGTGATTGTCTTGCCTGATTAAATCCTGGTGTCTGCTTTATAACCAAACCCTGGAACTGTATAGGTTGAGACATAGGCTAGGAACAACTTGTGGAATAAATGTTGCGTACATGGGGGTCTGCCCCTGGTCATTATTTGGACCAACTACATTTGGTCCCACCATCACTCCAGGAGAGTGACTTGGATCCTAGTTTACCTACATCCCAGGTAAAACACATCACTATACCCAAAAAAAGAACAAAAATATCAAACCCTCAAATCAAAAAAACATACCACGCTGAGCCGTTTCCCTCAAATTTCAAATTTTTCAACGTTTCCAAAGGCCAGCACTTAGTGAAGTGTTGCCAGATTGACTTGTTTCAAGCCCCGGTGGCTTATTTTTCTGGGCTGGGGCGGGCGTTTTTTTTTCGTGGGCTTGGGGCGGGAAACTAGGCTTATTGTTTTTTAATTTGGCTTGTTTTGGGCTTTTTCTACTCAACAAAATAATAATTTTTTTTAGAATTTTGTTTTCAAGTTCATTCTATTACAAAACTTTCGAGGAAAGAGAGCGAACGGATTTAAGGAAAAGTTTAACTATGCCCTACGATTCACTAAAAAAGAAGAAGAAAATAAGTAAAGTGAGTCACAAAGAACTATATATTACGGGAGATTACTAGTTACAAATATTGAATAGAGACGTTTCAAACAGTTCGTGGTAACGAACTGTAGTAAGGAGCGACCCGGCTCAATAGTAAACGAAACTCTATAAAACGGAATTTTGATGCTATAAGATACATCAAAAGAATCGAATTTTCATGCTGATTTTAAATATATAAGTTTCATCAAATTTAATGTTTTTCATCAAAAGTTACGAGCCTGAGAAAATTTGCCTTCTTTGGAAAATAGGGTAAAACACCCCTTAAAAGTAAAATAATCTTAACAAAAATCACTCCATCGCATTCAGCGTATCAGGGAACCCTATAGCAAAAATTTCAAGCTCCTATCTACAAAAATGTGGAATTTCGTATTTTTGCCAGAAGACAGATCACGGGTGCGTGTTTATTTGTTGTTTTTTTTTTTTTCCAGGGGTCATCGTATCGACCGTGTGGTCCTAAAATGTCGCAAGAGGGCTCATTCTAACGGAAATGAAAAGTTCTAGTGCCCTTTTTAAGTGACCGAAAAAATTGGAGGGCACCTAGGCCCCCTCCCACGCTCATTTTTTCCCAGAGTCAACGGATCAAAATTTCGAGATAGCCATTTTGTTTCGCATAGGCGAAAACCATAAAAATGTGTCTTTGGGGATGACTTACTCCCCAACAGTCCCTGGGGGAGGGGCTACAAGTTACAAACTTTGACCATTGTTTACGTACAGTAATGGTTACTGGGAAGTGTACATACGTTTTCAGGGGGATTTTTTGGTTTGGGGGGTGGGGTTGAGGGGAGTGGGCTATGTGGGAGGATCTTTCCTTGGAGAAATATGTCATGGAGGAAGAATAATTCAATGAAAAGGGCGCAGGATTTTTTAGCATTACTATAAAAAAAAACAATGAAAAAATAAACATGAAAAAGTTTTTCAATTGAAAGTAAGGAGTAACATTAAAACTTAAAACGAACAGATATTATTACGCATATAAGGGGTTCTAAAAATACTTTAGCATAAAGAGCGGGGTATTTAGGAGGAGATAAATATCTTGCTCTTTATGCTAAAGTATTTTTAGTAATTTCAACTATTTATTCTATGGCCTTTCTGATTCAGGAATCATTCTTAAAGAATTGGGACAGAAGTTAAGATTTAGCGAGGTTTTGACGAGGGGAAAAACCCCCTCATATACATAGTAAAAAATATAAGAATATAAAAGTTTGTTACGTTAGTTAATTCTTAAGTTACGTATATTTTTTACTAACAAAAAAATCGATAAAAATTAAAAGTTCTAGTTGCCTTTTTAAGTAGCCGAAAAATTGGAGGCCAACTAGGCCTCCTTCCCCACCTATTATTTCTCAAAATCGTCTGATCAAAACTAAAAGAAAGCCATTTAGCCAAAAAAGGAATTAATATGAAAATTTCATTTTATTATTTTTTGTGCGGAGAGCCAAAATCAAACATGTATTAATTCAAAAACTTTCAGAAATTAAATTAAAAAAAAACTAGTTTTTTTTAACTGAAAGTAAGGAGCGACATTGAAACTTAAAACGAACAGAAATTACTCCGTATATGAAATGAGTTGTCCCCTTCGCAATCCCTCGGTCTTTACGCTTAAGTTTGACTCTTTGCCACAATTCTACTGTTTAAAGCAATTAAAAACTTTAGCGTAAAGAGCGAGGGATTGCGGAGGGGACAACTCATTTCATATACGGAGTAATTTCTGTTCGTTTTAAGTTTCAATGTCGCTCCTTACTTTCAGTTAAAAAACTAGTTTTTTTTATTTAATCATCTACAAAAGGTAAGACACGAAATACGACATTGTGTTTGAAACAGATGGAGATAGACTTCATAACCCCCAAGCACTTTCCAAAAAAAGTTGAAAATCCAAGGAAAAAGCTTAATATTCTACGTTTTCCTGATTATACTAGCAAATAATGTTGAAAAAAAGATACGAAATTATTTTTTAATAGGAAATTTTTCAGTTTGCACCTCAAGGTACGAATAAGAACTGAATAAGAAACCATCAGTTTCTTTAAAAAGAAAAACAAATGTCGGAATTCTTCAGATTCTGTGAAATTCATTCAAAAATGAGCTCCTTCAGTGGAGCCAAAACTAGAAGTCTTCGGACTGGAGCCTGATTGGTAAAAGAAACCGATTGATAAGCTGCATCTTAAAACCAAAATACTGTATTACAAAATAATCAGCTTTTGATATATATATTTTTCCTAAGGTGATGACACTGAATTTCTAAATTGCAATTAGCTTTTTAGTTGTTGTAGCATTATTTTGTCAAAAGCTGTACATTATATTTCATTTCTCAGAAATTATTTTTAATTTTTCTTGCTTGAGGTATTAAGAAAATGTACCAAAAGTATTGAGAGCTTTTCAATCATTACGTTGATTCTCTTGAAGTTTTTTTTCCTTTGTGATACAGAATTTCAAGCTTCAATTATTTTCTTTTTTGCATTTTACCACTCTATCCAAAGAAGCAATTAAGCCTGTATATTTCTAGTTGTGATATTTGGGTCATGATTTTGTTTTGCTCACTAAATTATTTTGCTTATTGAAGAGATCTCATTGCGTTATCTGTTACTCGTGAAATTTTTTTTGTAGTATTACGATGTCAATGCACTAAGAATTAGCTGAAAGCCGCGTCCATTAAAACTAGGTGACAATAAAAAAAAAAGGTTTTCAGTGAAAAGTATTGTCTTAAATAACCATAAAAGTTCAAAATACTTAGCTGCCACGTAGCTTAAGGTAATTTTTAGATTATAATCTTGCTTCAAAATAGGTTTATAAAGAGATTAACCTAAAGAAAGCATAATATTTAGTGACAAATAAAAAAAAAAATCATCCCTTATTAGGGAGATAGGGCATTGGGAAATGGCTTTATTTGCATAGGGCTATAGCTTTCGCAAGAGTATGGAGAGGCGACAACTCTGTTGAAAGGTGTAAATTTGGAGGGAAAACTAAAACTGTAAGGAATACTAACATATTAAGATTTGCCTCGAGGGCTCGGCTGGGAAATGACCCCTTTTTTATTTTGCTTTCATCTAAAATAGCAGCAGTTACAATTAAATCGTCCAACTTTGATCCTACGTCTGAGCACATGTTCTTTGATTTCAAAAGTCTCGAGTTTGAGAATTCCATGGACGAATTTGTCTAAGTAGACAGTTTTACTTTCGCACCATAGGTTTTTCAATGCTAAGGCTTAGCTTCAGAAAAAAAAACCTGAGTTCAAAATCTTAAGCTGCCATACAGCTTAAGGTAATTCTCTTATATTTCAAACTTAAAAGCGGCAAAACAGGTCAAGCATTCCCGTCTGCTGGGTAGGTTTATCCTTCTTCCCTGCAAATGTTGAGGGGAGATAAACAAAATTACGACTCTTCCTGAAGTTTAAAGAAAAAACGATGAGAATAGCTTTCGGACTGAAAATTCAGCATTAATATTGCATCCAGATGTAGCATTCTCCGTGGAACAAGCTTTAGGACACGCTCACTATAAAGTGAAGTCTCCAAAGTGGATTATTTCGATTAAATTTTTTGGGGCTTGCTATTACCTTAATTACCTTAATTCGCACTTCGGAGCGAATTAGTTGCAAGAACTGTGATGCTCCGTAGTTGATGATGGCGATAGATCTGGTCGCTGTGCTAAGGTCAAGCGACAAACCATAGGGACTAGAGAGTGCTGGAGAGATGCAATTTAAGCCCACTCGGTAACGGTGATCACATGGTAGGTATGGTTCAAGGACCATTCACCAGCAATTTAGAGTTGGCACCGCCGCACAACAGCAACTTCGGATAGAGTGTGTGAGATGGTTGGGTATGACAAGCCGCATCATCCTCCAAGCTAACTCTCTATTGTGTTCCACGACTGTTATGGTAGTGAGGGGTGGGAGGGGTTTTCCCACTGGAATCTCCATGGTTTGGCCTCCCATTCCTTGTCGAGCCTCTTTTTGAATTCCTCGGGCGAGGTTGCCGAGACTGTCTCTTGGCTTAGTTGGTTCCAATCGTTCACCACTCGCTGGCTGAAAAAATCTAGTCGGACTTTGGTGTTAACGCTGGATTTGAACAGCTTTTTGGAAAGTCCTCGTGTTTGCTTTTGGTGGGGAGAGAAAGTGAACAGCTTCTGATCCGCTTGCTGGAGGTACCTGTAGGTGAGCAGCATGTCGTTACGCCTACGCCGAAAAACGAGTGTTGGGAGGTTAACAGATTGTAATCTTCTGCAGTAGGGCTGACTGCGTAAACCGTCGATGCATTTGGTGGCTCTCCTCTGGACACCCTCAACAAGCTGGATGTCACTCTTGTAAAAAGGACCAGCAAGACATGTTCCGAAATCTAGGATTGGCCTGACCAGAGCTTTATATAATTTCAGAAAAACTGTGGAGGATCGACTACTGACGGTTCTTTTCAGGAGTCCCAAATTTGCATTTGCTTTCGAAACTGCTTGGGCGGTGTGCTCGTGGAATTTTAAGCTGTCATCCAACAGGACTCCCAGGTCTCTACCACTACTAGAAGTAGGAATCAAGACTGTCGATGACGTTTTGCCGTCGTACATAGTGTACTGGTGCTGCAGATTACCACGGCTAAAATGAAGAGTGACGCACTTTGAGATGTTGAAGGACAGAAGCCATTTATCTGCCCATGCTTGAATTTGGTTGAGATTGGCTTGTACGCTAATGTTGTCCGCGGTACCAAATAGCTTGAAGTCGGCGTAAAGAGTCAAATGGTTTTTTGTTTCAGCTAGCAGGTCATTGATATAGATGAGGAATAAGGTCGGTCCGAGGACAGTTCCTTGAGGGACGCCGCTCAGAACTTGGCAAGGTGTTGAATAGATCTTTTCTCCGTCCGTGGTAAAGAGCCGAACCTTTTGCGTTCTGCCACCAAGGAAGTCCATTAGCCAGTCGACTAGTTTTTTATCAATGCCCACGGCTGTAAGTTTGGAGCGCAAACGACTATGGGGGACTTTGTCGAAGGCTTTGGCAATGTCTAGTAGAATTAGGTCGACAGGAAATCATCTGTCAAGAAGCTGAGTAATTAGCTCATAAGTTTTGAGTAGGTTGGTTTCGACTGACTTCCCGGGAAGAAAACCATGTTGTTTGTCCGAAATAATGCTGTTGGAAACTAGGTGCTTGAGAACTGCGTCGTTAACAATTCTCTCTAAAACCTTAGCGACGGCAGACGCAAGGCTTATAGGTCTGTAGTTTTCAGCTATAGACCGGTCACCCTTTTTGAATATGGGTGTAACATAAGCAGTCTCCCATTGTGAGGGAACAAATCTGCAATCGAGAGAAAACTGAAATAGATGGCACAAAGTGGGGGAAATCTCGGTGGCTGTTTCTTTGAGCAACCTCGGGTGGATTCCGTCGGGGCCGGCTTATTTGTTGGCATCGAGGTTTTTTAGCCTTTTTTCCACCATAGGTACAGTGATAACAACCGTACTAAAACCGATAACAACCGTTATGGCTTATTTTGAAAATCCCAGGGCGTTTTTTTTTACGCTGACAATGTGGCAACACTGACTTGCTGAAACAGAAAAGGCTTTCATTTTAGAATACTGAAATTTTAAGTTAGTTAAGAATGCCATATGCAAATCAACCTACGCTAAGAATCGTGGAACTTACAGAAGAGAATGTTAAGTTTAATATTGAAGACACAGATCTCAGGTTAGATAACCTAATACAGTAAAATTCTAGCTTTTTTGCTAAGGCCTAGCTAGGAAAAATAGTAAAGGTAAAGAATAGTAGGCCTAGCTCACTCTTCAGAAGGAGACATGCAGGAGCAAAAATGGTAAAATTCTACTCTTGGCTATCTTTGAAAGGGGTTAGGTTAGGAAAATGAAACTTTTAGGGATGGGTCTACAGGCTAAAGTAGGTTATGGGAAGGTACTTTGAAGTAAATACCTCCATTCTTTATCCCTTTAGAGGGTCCTGAACTTTGATGACCTTTAAAAATAGGCCTATATGTGCAATGTGAAACCTTGCAAAATAGATTTTCTGTTTAAATGATGTAGCCAACAGCAAAATTGTTTTCAGCTTTACAACTTTGTTCAATCCTAGTTTATGAGATTTTAAAGATATGTAAATAGCCTACATTTCTTAAATTTTGAAAAAAGGCCTAAAATTCTATTTAAATAACAGGAATTGTATTTTCAGAACTAAATCTAGAGGAAAAGAAACAGTTAACTTACAATTAAGGTAAAATGTTGTTTGTCAAAATTTCAATAGGCTATGTCATTTCATCTGTCATTTATTCTAACTTCAGAACCCTCTGGAGAGAGAATGAGTAG
Source organism: Artemia franciscana (assembly GCF_032884065.1). NCBI lineage: Eukaryota > Metazoa > Arthropoda > Branchiopoda > Anostraca > Artemiidae > Artemia > Artemia franciscana. The sequence goes on along the minus strand of NC_088873.1, from coordinate 14,319,939 downwards.
AGGGAGGTACTTCAAAATACCTTCCTGGGACATACTTTAGCCTGTAGACCCATCCCTGAAAGTTTCATTTTCCTAACCTAACCCCTTTTGGCAAAATTCTAGTTAATTGACTTCTTGCTATCTTGGAAAGAGTTTAGGTTAGGAAAATGAAACTTTCAGGGATGGGTCTACAGGCTAAAGTATGTCCCAGGAAGGTATTTAAAGTACCCACCTCTACTCCTTCTTCATCTAGAGGGCCCTAAAATTTGCCTACATGACAGGTCTTGGCTATACCCATTGAAATTTTGACATAACAACATTTTACCATAATTTTCAGGTACTAGTTGCTTTTTCTCTGCCTTTAGTTCTGAAAATGCAATTCCTGTTATTTGAGTTGAATTTTGAGCCATATCAATGTTTTTTTTTGAAAATTTAGGAAATGTATTTGCATATCTTTAAAACCTTATAAAATGGGATTGAGCAAAGTTATGAAGCTGAAAATGATTGTGTTATACTTTATTCAAGCTGAAGATCTATTTTGCAAGGTTTCACTTATATAACATTCATTTTTTTAAAGGTCAGGACCCTCTAGAGGGAGAAAGAGTAGAAATAGGTACTTCAAAATACCTTCCTGGCATATACTTTAGCCTGTAGACCAATCCCTGAAAGTTTCATTTTCCTAACCTAAACTCTTTCTGAGATAGCAAGAAGTCAATAAACTAGAATTTTACCCCCCTTTCCAATATAGCCAAAAGAAGCTAAAGTAGAATTTTACTGCAAAACTGACACATTTTTAGATTGTTAATTTTATGCTCTTTTCATGATGTTGTTTGTATTTTTGACAAATCATCCCACTCTCCCTCCACATAACCCTAGACTATATTCAAAACAAACAGAAATAAGGTATAGGCTTAGATTAAAGGCTATTTAAAATGAAGTGTGTTAAGAAGGCCATTTTTAGGCATATTTCATATTGTGTAGAATCATAGAATCAGTAGCTACTTCTAGTTTAAGTAAAATTCTAGTTTAGCTGTTTATTGCTATTTTGGATAGGGGTTAGGTCAGGAAAATGAAACTCAGTAATTAATCTACGGCCAAAAATATTCAGGGAAGGCATTGCCAATATTAATCCTCTTCTGATTTATGATTCTTAGAAATTTGCCTACTTGACAGATAGGCAAAACTATTGGAATTTTGACAAAATAACATTTTACCTTAATTTTGAGTTTTTGGTTTCTTTTTCTCTAGTTTAATTTTGAAAATGAAATCCCAATTATTAAGTAGAATCTTAAGCCATAGCAATGTTTTTTTTTAATTTAGTTGATATTTGAAACCTCATAAATTGTGATTGAGCAAACTTGTGAAGCTGAAAACAGTTTTCTTGTACTTTATTTAAGCACAAGATCTATTTTTCAAGATTTCACTCTTGTAACAAATATTTTTAAAGGTTGCCAAAACTCAGTACCCTCTAGATAGAGAAAGATCAGAGGTAGGTACTTCAAAATGCCTTCCCAGGACATACTTAAGTCTATAGATCAATCCCTGAAAGTTTTGTTTTCCCAACCTTATACCTTTCCAAAAAAAATCAAGAAGTAGCTAAATTAGAATTTTACCAAAAATAAAATTATAAGAAACTTTTTTTGCATGCAGCATTGTGCAGGTACCAACCTCCTGATTCACTGCCTTTGACCAGGAGTACATTGCATGGTTGTAGGCAAATCATCCAATAGTTCCTGTGTTTTACCCCCAGATTTCTCCAGGTACCCATTTGGAGCTGGGTCAAGTCTGGCTGAGCCCTGTTCTCAGGATTTCAAGTCCAGTGCACTAACCACTCAGCTAGTCTAATAGATTTGGGTGAATTTGGGGTAGTTTATATTACTGACATACAAATAAGTTGTATGTCAGTAATATAAAACCACTCAATGCCTTTGTTATGTTCTTTCTAAATATAGTAATTGCTTTAGGCTACTCAATTTCAAGCCCTTATAGACCCTTAAAGATGATTATTTTTTCTATCATTTTTAGGTAGCCTATAAAAAGCTTAAGACATCAGTATTAAAATTACTACCTGATTATAACTTAAATTCATTTTGTTAAAGTTATATAATCAATTTCCACTTCTCCACTTCCAATGTTGTATAAATAGATATTATATCAATTATCTATTTGCCAAAACACTTTATTATTTCTAGTCATAGATAATGAGGCCAGGGCTCTGAATTTGTCTTTTGAATAGCTAGGCCATATGATTTTAAAACCCATAAAACTGTATATCAGTCATGGAAAGTGTCAGATCTTTATCAAAACATGATTGCTTCTACATGGATAATTGAATGATCATTAGCATTGTGTAATCTCACCTTAAGGTACTCTCTACTTGATAGACCTATTTTATAGCAGATTTTTCACTTTATCTGACCATCTCTCTTTAACACTTCTCTTATCTTTTGTCTACACTCTATCTCTATCCTTAAATGAAACAAGTCCAGACTGCTTATTCTCCATTTCTTTACATGTCAATACAATATTTTTCTATTATGCCATTTGACTTTGTATGTTCCAGACCCTTAGGAATTTTGGCACTAGTAAACAATTTTTCCTCCCTAGCAGTAAAAACTGTGAAATTCTGAAAGCAACTTTTGATTCTAAAATACTTATTATATCATTTGGAAATGCACTTCACTTCATCAATACCCCCCCTCCTCCTCCTAATTTACAAATATATAACCCAAATTATACATTTACCCTTTAGTTACATAGTTAGCCCTTAACTGGTGGAGTTGTTTTTGTTCTTGTATATACTTGTTTAGGCTAGACACATTTCTACCCCAAAATTTTAAGGCAACCAGACAACAAACTCTTTCAGATATCAAGCTGAGGTTTAGTTATGAGAAACTAGCTTACCAATCAAGTACTGCTGCAATGTCAAAAGAAACAAAATTCAGGGAAAATCTTTCCCACCTCATGGAGAATGTCTCCCTATAGAAAACTTCCCCTAGAGAAACTATCCCCCTAGAAAATTTTCCTCTTTTGACTGGTCTCCCCTTAGAAAATTACCCCCACCCCTGAAGATTCTTATTTTTAGTTCATAACTAAAAAGACACAAGAATGCCCTTAATCAGTAAACAGGAACATCGATATTTTTTACAGATATGCTTTCCATAATATAGTTAATCCCAGGCATAATAAAGTTGTTCTTTACATGTTTATGCATGTAAGTTTTCTGTTTGATGTATGTTGATTGAATATGCAAAGAGTTGGTAAACAATATGCTAATCAAATTCATTTTGGTATGGCAAATCCTCCCCCCTTCCCCCCTGCAGAGTTCCCCCTTTGAAGATTTGCTCATTGTTTAAAAATAATGATGGTATTTTTAAATTTGAAAAGTATTGAAAAAGTAGTTGAATATCACGTCAAAAAACTGTTTAATACAAAACAGAAATTTTTTTTTATCTGAGAAATGATAGAATACATAATTAATTAATTTATTAACTCAATATCCAGAAAATGTGAATAATTTAACCAGAAGGGCAGGTCAGTTATTTGTGTTAAGGAGTTTCAAATTTCAGTCAACACAGATTATTACTAGGACCTTGGAGGGGTATTTTATACCTTAAATCTCTGTAAGAGTGTACTCAGCAACTTTTTAAGTTTCTTGGTGATTCAATAAACTTTGTAATAATGCATAGAGAACACACAGATGGCAGACATCCATTCAATTCTGTATGTATAGATATAGTCCCAAAAGAGTATTCTGAAGTAAAATCCATTTCTGGCATACTTAAATCAGATGGTTTTTGTATTGACCCTTCTTGTAGATGTTACACACTCTTGTAACTTTGCAGTTGGCTATATGAGGATACAGGAAATTTTTATAGTTTTGCAACTGGATTATGATGAACCACTGTCTGGACTACAGGCTGACAAATTTTCTATTATTTTATACACTAAATTCTCTATTTGATTTATTTTGAATAAATATGCAAAGAGTTGATAAAAGATATGAAAATCAAATTCATTTTAATATAGAAAGCCCCCCCCCCTGCAGAATAATCCTTTGGATAATTTTTTCATCATGTGAAAATAATGATAGTATTTTTAAATTTGAAAAGTATTGAAAAATTAGGTTGAATATCAAATTAACAAAACTGTTGAATATAAAATTCAGAGAATTTCTTGAATTTTTTTTGTAATTTGACAGAATTCATAATTAACTAACTTATTAATTCAATATTCAGAAAATGTGAATAATTTGATCAGAAGGGACAGTCAATCATTTGTGTTCATGCAAGTTTCTGGGTGATTGGAAAAACAGTCTAGTAATGCATAGAGGACTCACAGACAGTCATACACACATTTTATTCTGTATGTATAGATATGGTCCCAAAAGAGTATTCTCGAGTAAAAACAAAAGTTCTAAGCACATTTTCGGTACACTTAAACATGACAGTCTTTGTATTGACCCTTTTTGCAGATATTACAGACTCTTATAACTTTGCAATTAGCTACATGTTGGTTGTGCTGGCACTCATTTATGGCTTAATGAGGGATGGACCCAAACTAATCAAAATATGTCTTTGCTGTATAGAATTTTCCTGCTTTTGAGTAGTTTTGACAAGTACTCTAGTATTCACTCCAGCAATGTCTAACATACCAAAGGTTATTGCCAAAGGCTCATCTTTTTGTAGCAATTAAATGATCTCTTCTTTGAACTGTTGTCTCTGACTACTTATGTTTGAACCTTAGCAACACAAGATAGATTAGAAAGGGACACAGGCAAATTTATGAAGAAAAACTATTTGTCATCCTATTTATGAGGATGAAAATGTCGCCATCATAAAAAGTCTACGTCAGTTAGCCAGTAGAGAAAGCTCAAACTACCTGGTTCGTTTTACCTTAGTTGCACTTGCCAGCAATAGGATGATTCGGTAGCTCCCAGTTAGTGAACATGGTGTGAAAAACTCATCTGGTGCATCCCAAACCATCTGCTATGACTTGTTGCATCATTCCTTGTCAAGTAGTGATTTACATGAATCATCAATAGGAGGAGAAAGCCTTGTTTTGGAATGCTTCTAGAAAGGTTTCAAGTATGTCTCCTCATTCTGGAAGAATTATCAAGTTTAGGTATATTTGTGATAGACTTTTCGTTATTGAGCAGCTTGAATGTCATAACTGTGTCCCCTTTCTAACAGCAAATATTTCAGTATTTAGTAATTTCAATTTTTTAAGTGGTAGGGGATGTTGTTATACATTTTGTTATACACCTCTGAACTGATTATGAAATATCTCGGTTAGATTTGGTAATTGGGTTGCAATGCAGATACCAAACTCTACTACTGCTATTACTACTACTAATAACAACTCACTGCAGCACCAAGCCACCTGAGGCCAACACACAGCTGCAATTGCATATCCTCCATTCCAATCTATTCAAAGCCTCATTCTTTTCCCACTATCAAGAAATTCCTATTTCCCTTAAATCTTTCCTTGTATTATCCTTCCATTCCATTGTGGGACAAATTGGCCAACAAGGACAATCTTTGGCCATCTGTCACCCTTCATCTACAGAATATGTCCTAGCTGTCTCATCCTTTCTCTCATATATATAGCCTACAAGGGCCTCCTGTCTGCCTTGAATGTTGTGCAAGTGAACCCAATTATAAGCTAAGACAGTTGGGCTAACAAAAAATGAACTGTCTGTGCTTGTGTCTTGGGTTTGACTGTCCGGGCTTTTCACAAGCTCAGGTAGTTTTACCAACAAAAATGCCCAGATAGTCAGTAAAATGGTATTACCCCAGACTAGGCAGCCGAGAAAAAAAAGCAAAAATTTGGCTTAATTAATTTAAAATCTGCAACCAGAATCCCTGCCAATAATCCACAGACCTTATATGAGAGGGCTCACTATAGATGAAAAAATAGTGAAAAACAAAATTGGCTAAGAATGATGGACTGAGCTGAGGCAATGAATAGATACTATTTGGAAAGTGATTGGAGACAGCAGGCACCCCCTCCCCGCCTACCCCGAAGAGAGAGAGAAGCTTGAATGCTATACAGTGGGACTAGATGGGATCCCATATGAAAATTAATACATTGTTGGTATGTGTTTAGTGCATGGTTGCTGCTTGAGCAACAGTCCAACCATCCCTAGAAAGTGGGGCTGAACCAAATTTTTTGTACAGCTTACTGTTTGAGATATGATCAGTCAGCTGGATAATGAAACCAATCTGTGGGCAATTTCTGTGAAAAATATCTACCAAATTATCCTTTGTTTTTAGAGCACCTGTGCTTTAGAGCCATAATTGAGTGCTGTCTTCACTGTAGCTTCCAGTGTTCTAATCTTGGTTCATAGACTCTCCTATTCTTTCAAGCTTTTTTCAACTGTAAAAAAAACTACATGGGCCTTGACTATTCTGCTTCTAATGTCTTCACTGCCCCACCATCTTTACTAATAATGCTACACAGGTAGTTGAAGCTGTCTACTTGATAAATCTTCTTGTTACCTTAAATTGCAGCTTGGAGCAATCTAAGGATATCTCCTTGTACAGCTCCAGAGTTGACAATTTGAGCTGTATTGAGGATTCTTTAGTGATCAGGTGCACTGTACAAATCCATAGCTTCCCAGTTGAGTTTACACTCTTTGGAGGACCACTCAGCATCTACTTTTCATTTGAAGATGTCCCCAGATTCAGCAGTAACAGTTTTTTCAGAGTTTATTCCAAGTGTTCTGTTGATGATTTTTGAGGAAAAGAATTGAATGCAGACTCTGAATAGAGGCTGCTTAACAAGTTTCAACTGTAGACCTCTAGTTTTTGAGTTAGTAACAACAATGGGAAATAATGTTGGGAGTGTATTTGTCCTGTATACAAGAGTTGATAGTTCCAGCTTTGCTAGTCTTGCAGGGTAGGAAGGGGAGGCTAGACGTATTTCAACGTCAAGCTTAGGATGTACAAGTCCCTTATACAGAAGACTAATTACTTTAGGGGAACAAGTGGAAAGAGTATGCTTAATCAGCCCCGGGGTTGAATTTGCACCAGCAGCAGACTTATTAGGATGAGTGCTGAATTTTAATTCATTGTCAATAGTGATTCCATGATCTTGCACAGTATTTACAGAGAAAAGCGAGTATTCTGAGTGAGTGACAATAAGATCAACAAGGGTTCATTTTGCCAAGGTGAATGACATCCAGTTCCAAAAATTGTAGGGAGGTATATGGACTAACAACAAGTCCTTTCACCTCTTTGACTTCTTCTTCAGAAAAACTAGCTACTGGAAGCGCTATTCTGCTCCAGTCTGCGAACAATGGATATATACGATTATGAACAATAATACACTGTTATTGATTGTGGGAAGTGCGAGTACCTGAGCTACCTGTCCCCAGCAGTTTAAGGCACTAGGCCGGCCGGTACCAATACGGCTCTTCCTACTCATTCCCGCTCTCTTCTGCACAATCAAAAACTAGGGATAAATCGCGTCCCATTAAAAATTGACTTCTTCAAGCTTTAATCCTTATTAAACAATATTTCTCTTCTTTAAGGTATCAATTGCTGCCTTAAATATCTTACGATCAATTTCCCATGGCAGGTTAGAATCCAGGATAGCTGTATAAGTATTTGGAATCTTAGCCAAGGAGCAGAAACGCTTAAGAGCAACAGTCTCCTCACTCTGAGCCTGGCAATCAAATAAAATATGCTGGATTGTTTCCTCTGTTGAAAAGCAGATTCGGCATAAAGGGGAATGATGTAGCTTCCAATTAAATAACAAGCTATTTAGAAGTAGGGCACCTGATTTCAGTCGGTAATATAGCACTGTATTTAATCTTGTATGAAATGGCGATAACATTAATGTACTGTGATTAACTTTGGATCTTTGCCTGATAATATCTCGTGAATTGAGGTCAGAGGAAGGACTAGGAGATAACATGGAAGCCTTTGCTGCTAGAGAATCAGCCATATCATTATATTTTATACCTTTATGACTAGGAACATGTTGAAAATAAACTTCATTTTCCTTGATCTTAAGATTAAGAAGCTGTCTTCTAATATTATATAAATCTTTGTCATTAGCAATTCTATTAATATTTTGGATCATTAGTAATGCTGATTTAGAGTCGGAGAGACAGAGTATATTTTCAGATTCAATGTTATAATTTATAAGAGCATCCAAGGCCAGGCGGATGGCACATAATTCAGCAGACAGGATAGAAGATCCCAATAGGAGAGGAGAATAAATATTCAAATTCAGGGATGGGATACATGCTCCTGCTCCAGCTCTTTCCCTCTGGATGGATCCATCAGTATATATTTTTCTATAGTTGGGGTAAGCCTTTGAGATGTGTTCAGCCAAAATAGTCTGGATCTCATAATTAGGAATCAAATCTTTAGTAATAGAGATAAGTTCTACTTGACAGCTTGGAGGACTCATTTCCCATGGGGGGGACTCAGTAAAGGGATATGCATGAAGCGAATGTTGATTCCAGTTTGGGACCTCCAGTTGAAACTGATTCCATGATGAATGGGCATTGGGACAGGCTGACTCCTCAGCAAAGGTATGTGCATATACAGCATGCTTGGCTCCATAAGCCTGGATTTGCGAGAAATACTTTATCCTTAGACTAGATGCTCTTTCACTTAGGGACACCAATCCCGACAGTGTTTTTAACTTTGACAGAGGAGTATGCTTATGCACACCCAAAGCTATTCGAATAGCAGAATTTTGTAAAGATTCAAGGATTTTGAATGAGGATGGGGGACGAGCTGAAAATATTTGAATTCCATATTCTATATTTGAACGAATATATAATTTGTAAAAATCCAAAATCATCTTTGGGTGACATCCCCACTTACTTCCAGCAAGTCTTTTTAGAATACAAAGTCTCTGAATAATCAGAGATTTCAAAGAATTAATATGTTCATGCCAATGCATTTTAGAATCCATTAATAAACCAAGTAACTTCACTGAATTGCAAAATGGGATCTCCCTTGGGAAAATTGTCAGTGGATTAGGAGGATCTAGAGTACCATTAGTAAATATAATGGCTTTAGTTTTACTGATTGATATTGGGAAGCCAAATGCTAAAGAGAATCTCTGGACTAGACTTATATCATGTTGAATAAGGCTTTGAAGAAGGTTAATACCCCTTCCTGACTTCCAAATGATCAAATCATCTGCATAAAGGCCAAATGATGCATGAGATACTTGAAATTCAGAAACATACAAGTTGAATAGAAGAGGACTCAATATTGCACCTTGAGGAAGTCCTCTCGTAATGGGGCATTGCTCACTTCTAGACTGATTTACTTGAACGTAAAAATATCTATCAGTTAGAAAAGACTTTATAAAACTTATAAAAGGATACGGGAAGTGAAGATTTATTAGGATTTCCAATAATTTATTGTGGACTACATTTCCATAGGCATTCGACCAGTCAAACAGAACAGCCATTGTGACATGTCTTATTTTAAGAGAGTTACAAACATCAATTTCTAGCCGGGTAATGTTGTCTAAAGAGCTATGTCCTTTTCTGAAACCTGTTTGTTCACTAGGAAAGAGATTGTTGACTTCAGAAAACCACTCAATTCTTGATAAGACAAGCCTTTCCAGAACTTTACTAAAGGAAGGTAATACTGATATAGGACGGTAAGACTTGAGATCATTAGATGAATAAGAAGGTTTTAAAGCTGGGAATACCTGAGCAATCTTCCAGGCATCTGGGAACTTTTGACTTGACCAAATAAGATTATAAAGACTTAAGAGGGCTGTATGAAACACCTTTGGGGACTCAATAATCCACTTCATATAAATACCATCATAACCTGGGGAAGACTTGATGTTAAGAGAATTAAGTGCTACACAAAATTCATCTTGGGAAAAAGGTTTCATCAGAGTACCCTTATAAGAACAGGTAAGAGGGAGATTACAAAAAGGAGGTCGGCTGGGATGAAAATCTGAGCAATCATTTTTAAAAACATTGGTAAACAGATCTGCCTTCTTTTTATCTGATACAATTGGATATCCATCCTGAATGATATCATATCTACGGTCATCATTAGGCTGCTTTCCACTATTTAGTTGGCTAATGAAATTATGGACCTTTGAAATTGGGGTTCTAAAACTGATACTTGAGCTGAAATTCAGCCATGTACTCTGTTTAGCTCTCCTACAAATTAGTTTCACCTTAGCACATGACTGCTTATAAAAGATTGCTGTTGACTGAGATGGGTGCTTTTGAAACATTTTACGAGCCTTTCTTTTTGCCTGAACTGCAACCCTACACTCATCATTCCACCAATTCTTGGGTCTTTTGGAGCCATTGTAAAAACGTACCCTAGTCATTGGAATTGCCGATTTAGCTGACTCCAGCAGGATTGATCTCAAATTGGACTCAATGGCATTAATATCATAATTAGGAGAAACAAAGGAAAAATCTGCTTCATTTAATATCTCACGAAAAAGGGACCAATTACCTTTGGAGTTGATAAATGTAGGGACGTAGGGTTTGGGAGTGTAGCATAAATCTTGAAATGATGTAAGAATTGCACAATGATCAGATTGGAGAGACGACACCTTTACCATCTGAACTAAATCATAATATGAAGAAGGACCTAGATGCAAATCTATAGTTGAGAAAGAGTTAGAAGAAATATTATACCTGGTCTGAAAGTCAAATGGAGTGAAAATCAAGGTGTCAGGAAAATTGGACAATATGTACTCTATTCCTCTTCCTGCTTTGTTGCTACCTGCTGATTGTTCCCAGAGAGGACTGTGGGCGTTAAAATCACCAAAAATAGAGGTATTATTACCTGATAATTCTGTTTCCAAGATACTTTGGATGTCCTTACTCCCACATGGATTATAAAAGGATTTTATGGCAAGATGGTTACCATTAGCTAAGGTAATTAATATGCCTACAACATCTATTTCATCCCTGTAGATAGTTAAGGGTTGAGGGGAGTGTTGGATTGAATCATGAACAAAAATTGCCACACCCCCTCTCTTTCTGTTAGTTGATCTATCCTTCCTGTAGCACTTGTACCCAGGCATTTTGATTTTCTTGTACTGATGAAGATTAGTCTCTTGTAGACAAATAATTCCAATTCTCTTATCATTTGCACATTGGATAAGATCAGCAAGTTTATTTGAATTTAAAGAGACGCAATTCCATTGTAGGATCTGCAGCTTAGTTAACATAGGAAGGGTTGAATAGGTGACATGCATGATATTTTGAGAGAATGGATGATAATTCTGTTCCTATTTCATTGAAAATAGAATTGGAAAAGTAGTATTCTGCAATTTCTTTTGTTATACTGGCTTTTTTATCTTTAGCCATATTTGATTGTAATATTAGGTCCACTGATGCAACATATTTAATTAAATTAGTAATATGAGGTCCAACTCTATCTTGCATAGTTATGGCTTGAGTAGAAATATTAGGAAAAGCTGCCACTCTTTCAGACCAAGATCTAGGCTTAGTTTTAGGATTGTTGAGGGATAGACTAGCTTCAGCCGCCTTGGGATGCTCCTTAGCCAATGGAGGGTAAGAAGTCTCAGTAGGAGGTATGAGTGCCTGATTTGGGTGGTTCTTGTGGACCTGTAGCCAGGGTTTTTGAGGAAGGGCTAAATTCCCTTCTTTGGCCTCATTAACTCTTGGACCTGATGGTACTTTGGACCGCTTGGCCAGCTCCATTGCAGCTATTGGGAAAGGAACATTTTCTTGAAGAGCAATCTTTAAAACTTTAGCTCGTTGAACATATTTAGGACATGAATTGTGATCTGTTGATTGATGTCTACCATCACAGTTTGTACATTTAGGCACTTCAGTGCATCTACTTTCTGTAGACAAGGAGTGATTACCAAGGCAATTAGGGCACCCTGGCACAGAAGAAGAACAATACTTAGATGAGTGACCAAGCTTAAAACATTTTGAGCATTGAAGAGGTTTTTCTTGGTATATTTTATGAGCTTTTTGCTGACCAAAAAGGAATACTGAGTCAAATTGGGAACTAGCAGGTAAGATAAAGAGGACACTCTTACTACTTCTTGTTCCCTTAAAATCTAGTTTGCCCATACGATGAACATCCAGAACCTCCAGCATTTCCCCCTTATTGTTCATAAGGCCATCTTTCAAGTCGTCATTTGACAGTTCCAATGGTATGTTGTACAGTACTATTTTCTGAGAATTTTTCAGGGTTGGTTTCCACCATTCAGGAGTAACAGGGATATTGCCAATTTTATTTAGGCTAAGGGCTTTGTAGGCTTCATTTCTGTCTAGAAACATAACCATTAGTGAACCATCTCTGTTCACATTCACAGTGAAGCTGCATCTAAAAGTTTTGAAAAGATTCATTCTAATGTTAGTAATATTTTTGATAGAGAAGGATTGATCTTTTACTATTGGAGCAAAAAGGATAATGGATTTGTCCTTTATCTCCACAGCTGGATTTGGGTTTGAGAGTCCCATTATTTCAGGAGGACTCATAGAAGGTTTTTTTCGTTTCTGTTTTCTGCCTACTGTCTGAAAATCTTCATTTAGCAGGTTGTCAGTTTCAGAGATTGGTGGCTCAGAGACAGTAATCATGGTTTCATTCAGGCTATCATCATTGGATATTGGAGATACAACAATAGGAATATCAGCTTCTGATAACCAATTAGATGCTTGGCCCCCTTCCCTGAGGGGGCTAGAAGTGTTAGGAAACATTGGGTTCAGGAAAGGGAAATTCCAGAAACTCTAACCACGCAATAAATTTATATGAAAAGGCAAAATAATACTTCTCAATCAAAAGGAGTAGCAAGAGCTTTAATTCCTTTCACTCAGAAAATAAATGAAATCAATAATATAAATTTTTCATCAATTGATTTCTTCTTTTCTTGTTTTCTTCGTTTTGAAAAAATGACATGGCACTCACAACATTAAATTTAAGAAGCCAAGCCTCAGCCCATTGATCAAGCAGTCCAAGATTATTTTGCAGAAGGTCATGATCTTCACAGGACGAGACTAGTCCAATGAGCTTCAGGTCATCACCATAGAGCATTAGTTTACTGCTGATTGTGGAAGGAGCATCATTGATGAAGATATTAAACATTGTAGGACCCAAGACACTATCCCAAGAAACTCCACTCAAAACATGCTTTGCCAAAGAAAGAATACAGCTACCAGAGTCATCAAATAACTGAACACATTGAGATTGCATATACAGAAAGTCAAGGATCCAGAGCAGGGACTTCTCTTCAAGCTTGACAGAAAGTAATTTGATTGCAAGATGCTAGTGACAAACTTTGTCAAAAGCTTCAGAAAAGTCAGGAAGAATTATGTCAGTAGGCACCCCTGCATCTAGTAACTCAGTGATAGGATAGTAACTTAGTGAAAGTTATGGCACCATCTGTAAACTCACTGCAGAAGTTGGTAAAACTAATGCATTTACCAACCAAGTTCAAACTTACTATAGATGGCATGTCAGTATTTTTGTGGTCTTTATTTAACCAAACAAAGAATTTTAGTGACATTGGAAAAATCATTGCGCTTCACTTCACAATTTTACCGATTTATTTTTGTTTACCAAGTGACCAAAACATTGGAGGGGAGGCGTCCCCCCCCATTCAAGACGGCCCGGCTTACCAACATATGAATACCATGTTAACTTGTGGGCCATTTTATGACCAGGTACTGTGTTGTTTATAACCAGATTGCTATACCTACAAAATTGCAACAATCTTTAATCATTACACAGTTTTCTTTTCATCAACCAACTTTGCCTGGACAGGATACCATCTATCTCTATTTCTACTGACCTGGGCATTAAAATCCCCTAATAAGGTTAGGCTACCTTATTTATACCTGGAACCCTGTCTTTTTGTTCCTCTAGCTGTAAGTAAAATTCATCTGATTCACTAGGATCTCCATCAGTTGGTTTTACAGGGGCATATAAAAAGTAATACAGCAGTGAAAAATGTGTTGTTAATGTTTAGTAGACATGATAAAAAAAAAAAAGTAGAAAACCAATGCATACCAATTTAACTACTATTTTCTTACTCCGAGAACATTTTCAGTTGGTTGTATTTTTCTGTTTCTAAGATTCACCAAATTAACTTTTTTTTTCACCAAGCTCACCCTCCACAATCCTTGTAATATGAGTATTTAGCTCTTATTAAATTTTTTGGTTAAGGCATATCATCACATCCATTAACAGTTGTTTTGTGTACAGACTATAGTTGCAGGAAATCATTTGGTACCATAAACTCTGGTGTACTATGGTAATCAAAACAAAAAAATTTGGATGTAATGATGCTTGAAAAGGAGTCTTCAGTGAATCTATTATATTGTTGCATAGTAGATACATGTAGAAGTAAATTCTGAAGTAACATAATTCCACAGAAAATGACAAATATGAAACAGAAGATATAAGTTTGTACCCAGAAGATGTAGTGACAAGTGCTGATCTGCAATTGTGACCCATAGGCTACAATATTGCTGCATTTATCTACATAAAAACTAATTTCTTGGTTTATCCAAAATTTCCTGTGAAAACAATAGACCAAATGTTTTACCCTGGGAGTGTAGTTGTGTGTGTTGATCCATGATTGACCTCTAAGTCAAAATTGCTCTAATACTTCATGGGGAATAGGCCTAACAACACTGAGAGCTGGCCAAATCTTAGAAACTAACACACTATGATGTTTTTATTAAGGGTAGTGTACCTCTTACCAACATGCTACCTTTTAGCCAGGACTATCTCATCAGTGTGCTAATGTGCAACTAGAATGCTAATGTTGTTTGCATCAATTTTTATCAAAATGAATGGATTTTAGCCATTTGTGTTTGTACTAGTAGGGGGTTTACTCGTAATATCTACCTATGGGCAATTAGTAATTAGATGACAATATTGGTTATTCAGAGATAGTAAATTTTTAGTTTACACTTCTTGCACTTTATCAGTGTTTGCTATTTGCAATGACATACACTTCTGGAATTTTAGTAGACTTGAGTCAAACTTTCTTTATTTCAGTCAGATTTTTACCTGTTGGTTGTTGCTACAGTATTTTGTGGGACTTTACATGTATATAGGTATGTAAATTATTTGAGTATGAGAAACTCATAAAGTACTTTAGTACATATACTTAAATATACATATTTTTTTTTCAGGCTGGGATTTATAAATATTAGTGTATTTGACTTTTCCCCGTATTCCTACAGGTTTGCTGTATTTTATTTGAAATGTTATATATAAATGATAGAAGTCACTAAAGTACATAAAACAGTATAGTTCAGAAAAGTGATGCCCAGAAACACCATTAACGTTACTTGAATTAAATTCATTTTTACAAAAAAAAATAATTGAATATTTGCTTCCAGCATTCATGTCCTGAATATTTTATGTGGAATTACTATTTTTTTTTATTATAGTACCGAATCTTGATACAGATTGATATTGGTAGCTAATCCCCCCCCCCTTTCTGAAAAAGGAACATCAGGCTAACATGAATGCATAATATTTATTTTGTAGCACCGCCAATGCTTTGAGACGTATATTCATTGCTGAAACTCCAACCATGGCCATTGATTGGATCCAGTTTGAGGCAAACTCAACTGTTTTATTTGATGAATTTCTTGCTCATAGAATTGGTCTAATTCCTCTTACGTCAGATGAAGTGGTTGACAAAATGGTGTACAGCAGGGTAAGTTAAAAATTTGTTTCATTACTTATGCAAGTTTTAATTCTTTTTTTTTTGTTATTTTAGCTTGTCTTTATCATTTACTGATCTGAAGTAATATTTATTTTTGTTCTTAGCATCATATGTTGATAGGATGTCAAATTGATTTGCTCCACACCATAAACAAAAGAGTTCAATGGTGAATATATGTTGATTATTTTAATGGTACCAATCATCTCTCCAGGAAAAATAAAGTTAGGAAATGTTTTGTTTGTTAATTGTAGCCTCAGGACAAAATTGTCTATTCCATTGAAAACAATATTTAAAGAAAATACTTGGTATACAAGTGTCACTTCAGTCTTCAAAGTGATAACATCTATTTTGGTTTATATGAACTGTGAACCTTGCTTTCATCCTGAATTATTGTACCTGTTTTGAATTTCATCTGTCATGACATTTGTCAATTCAGTGCTTTGAACTTAAATTCAATTCAGGAATGGTATTTTGCAATATTTTGTCTTGGATTAAATCCTGTGAAGCTTGCCAGAATTCAGTGACTGTTATTTCGCAATATTTTGCTCTAGATTGAATTGACCCGTCCGTCCTAGATTCAAGCTATCAATTTGCTATTTGGGTAATACATGAGTCTCTCGCTGGACTGACCGTCTTTGGGCTCTGATTTCATTGCATTCAAACTGGTTTCAATAAAATGTTAATTTAATCCTAATCATAGTGTGTAAGTTGGCAACCCTGCTTCCAGCTGCAAATATACCATTTACACCTATATAAGCCTATTGCATCATTTACACTACTGAAAACAAGCTATGGATAATTGCGAATATGTGCACTGCCCTGTAATGAACTTTCTGCAAAATAACTGGGAAGAAGGAATTCAAGATGATATTATTATTCAATACACCATAGACTTTTTTTGAATGCAGTGTTATTGCTAATGCAAAAAATGAATTTTGGGCAAAGGTTGCACCTAATGGTAATTGATCATGGTGCATTGGCGCGAAAGCTTCTACAAATTATTTAAAAGATATTCTTGACCTTATTAAAAAATTGAAATGTGGGGAGGTGTCAACTCTGATTTATGTTACCAAGTCTCCTATCGAGGCTCCCATTCTTTCTGCTGTGGCTTACTCTAGGTTTTCTACAAAGATTAATCCTGTGAAAAAACTACTCAAAGTTGTTGGAGCAAAGCTGGATGCTTATGAATTGAATTACCCGCAACTGCCAAAGCCTACAATTTCCGACTCACATGCTACTATTGTTGTGTCAAACCTTCCCTCTACTCTCTCAGACCCAATAAAAAGAAAAGTTGTGATAGACGAGATAAATGGGCATAAATCAATTATTAGTATACGTCCTGAACATGACAAACTGATTTATCAGTAAAGATAAGTCAGTTGCTGAAGTTTTCCGTTTGTCAGTAACTGGAGTGATAACTTGCTCTTCTGCTAAAGTCCAAACCAAGAAGTTTTACGGCCTCTTGAAGGGAATTTCAAGAAATTTTGAATTATCTCACCTGATTTCCTGCCCTGGTGTTTTTGACGCCTCTAGGCTAGTGAAATCTACAGCAGTAAAACTTGAATTCTCTGATATAATGTCAAGAGCCAAAGCATTCAGATACAGTCAAATCCGGTACGAAAACCTAAGTGTTTTTGAGTTCGAAGCGATACCACGATGTTGTAACATTTGCTGGTCCCGTGAACATCTCCAGTCGTTATGTTTAGGTGTAACACCAAAATGTGCGCGATGGGCTGGTTAGCATGTCTCAGATAGAGACTTGCCGTGCAATTTGCACTTAAGTGTGCAAACTGTGGAGGCAATCATGTTTCATTTAGCTTTACATGTTCCAAACTAAAAGCAATTGCAAATCTCAATTTGCCAAAAACTAATATAAGATAAATTTATTTTTTTAAATGTATACAAAATACTTTGCAGCACCTGCTAAGAAAGCCCCAAAGGGTAATATAAAGTATTATTCATGATTATTAAATATATTCTCTAGTTTACAAATTCTATATAAAATAGAAAAGCAAGTCGGCTCCAGTCCAGGAATATTAGGCTTTTAATATGTTGTAAAGTATATCCATCCATAAACAACAATCTTGATAAATTAATCTCTACAATGTTTCATGAAACATTAAAAATAATTGAATAAGTACAATCTTTGACATCAAAAAGAAACCGATTTAAAATGAGTTAGAAATTGCTGCGGAATAGAATAATTGCCTTGTGATTTGGAGCAGCTCAGCTTTTGAAGAAATGACACAAATCTTTATTTACAGGATTGTACTTGCACAGATTTTTGCCAAGATTGTAGTGTTGAAATCACTTTAGACGTGAAGGGAACTGAGGGATCAACGAGACAAGTTACAACTGCCGATATGGTTACATCAGATTCAAGAGTCGTCCCAGTTACTTCGCGAAGAAGTGATGCTGATGCAGGAGAATATGACGAAATAGATCGTAAGCTATAGCCTGCTTAATTCTGTTTCCATTAGCAGCTTTTTTTTTACTGATGTAGTAAACTCGGCATCATCCTATCCAAAACAAGATGCGTGAAAACAAACGATTATAATTTATGTTTTGTCATTTTCTTTTTTTGAAGTGTAGAATAGACTTGATAGAAATTAAGTTACTAGGGTTCTAGAAATTCTAGGGTTTTAAGGTTCTAGAAATTCATAATAAGGTTGCCGTTACATTGAAATAAAACTTGCTGTTTTACAAGCAAGGGAGTTTATTCATGAGACAAACAGGAATATTTCCAAAATATGTCTTGCATATTTTGTGTCTCCAAGTTTTTCTTGCAGAAGAAATGGACAGTTCTGGGAATAGCAAAACTAACAAAAGTTTGTCATCTTCACGGGCATTTATATCACTGATATGAAGATTGTAGCCTCTCAAATATCCTCCCCCCCCCATCCTCTTATTTTAGCATTCTAAAAGTCATGATGATGGTATAATTCGTTTTTTTCTAATTTTCCATCTTTTTATCAAACAGTTCAAGAGGATTGACTCCTCCTCAACACCTCGATCTTTACGCTAAAGTTTGAATTTTTAACAATACTTTAAGAATGTCTCGTGAGACACAGGGTTCGTTAATTAGAACAATAAGAAGCTTTTTTAAAGTACTAAAAAACATTATCGTGAAGAGCGAGGTGTCACGGAGAGGGAAACCCCCCTCATATACGTAATAATTTCTGTTCGTTTTAAGTTTTAATGTTGATCCTTATTTTCAGTTGAAACATTTATTTTTTTTTATAATTATTATTAGAAGTGCCTTTCAGTACATTTGGATTGCTTTAAATATTCTACGTTCAGAAGATAATTGCCCTGACTAATTTCTCAGATTATGAGAATTGATTAGGGTTAATTCAACTTGTTAGCTTTCCTTGTTCAAAGGTTCCTTTGACTTTTTTCTCGCCATAAATTAAACATACATTGGCCGTGTAGTTGATCTGTTCGATCATTGAGGCCGAGAGCAGTGCTTTCAATTTATCTCATGGGGGAGGCAAAAAGTGCTACCAGGAGGTTTCTACTGTCTGATAGTTTTTTCCTAGAGGCCACCCTGGTCTCTTCATGAGTGTGCCCCTGGTTGGGACACTATCTGCAGTCTGTAGCTAAAACTGACTTTATGCCTCAATAGGTCAATAGAACCAACACGTTTCTTTTTCGCTTTTAATCCAACTTTTCACCATTTATCTATTGGATCTTTGTTCAGTTCTATACAATAATACAATACATATACAGTTTATACAATAAATTGGAAAAAAAGTGTAGCTTAAGCAAAGAAAGAAACCAGCTTCTTTTACTAGTTTGATCCAATAGTCTCATTCGAATTCCAAAATAATCCTATACTGCTTTTCAAATGTCACTCAAGTATAAATCAACAATTCATGGGTATTTATTATCTATCACAATTAATCTTGCAAGTAAATATAAAAAATTGTCCGTACCATCTTATGCTAAGGGTTAAGATGGTTTCAAATCTGTAATCCTCTAGGTTTATAGGTTTGGTATATAGGCAAGACGGTTTGCCTCTCTTTCGATGGTTTTTGTAAGTTTAATTTAATTTTTCAGCTATATTGATTGTGAAATTACGAAAAGGTCAGGAACTAAAACTGCGAGCCTATGCCAAAAAGGGATTTGGAAAAGAGCATGCCAAGTGGAATCCAACTGCCGGCGTTGCATTTGAATATGATCCAGACAACAGCCTCAGGCATACTCTTTACCCTGTCCCATCTGAATGGCCCAAGTCTGAATACTCAGAATTAGAAGATGATAAATGTAAGTGCCATATTAAATTATTTAATGGAATATTCTATTAAATATTCTAACTCATAGAATTCCTTTGCCGTCTAGCATCTCATTGAAAGAAAAGGTTTTAAGTCCAGGCTATTTTGATAATACTTGAGAAAGGATTAGCATTCAAGAAAGCCATGGGCACAAATTCACTAAATATGTACTAATTCACTTTTTTTTTTTTTTTTTTTTTTTTACTGTTGCTTAAGAAATGGCCTTTTCTATTTTAGTGTTTTTGATGTTTGTCTTTTATATTGTCCAGTAGACTTATCTATGTTTTTTTTTTTCTGTTCTTGTTCTTGTACTGAAGGCAGTTGAGTGGAGGTCTCGGCCAAAATATTTGTATTTTTCTCTCTTTTTTTCACTGGCTGTGGTTTATCTCATTTTCCCATCGTTGTCCTATGCTTTGTCACGCTTAGCCATTATGGTTTTAGAAATTATTTAATATTAGAATTTTCACTAATCAGTGATGTCTGTTTAGTCAAGCGTAATGGAAAAATGGTATATAGATCCCAAGGCAATAACCAGGGGGGAGGGCTACCGAGTTTGAATCCCTCCCAAAAAACTTGGTCCGACTCGTAAAAACGTAACAAAAATGCATATAAAAATGCGTAAAAATATAAAAAATATGCAAAAATGCATATTTTCTTGTAAACGCCTTCCCCCCCTCCCGAACCGAAAAATCCTGGATACGCCCTTACTGGGTCCATTACAAATAAAAAAAAATATTTCCTTCTATTTGCATGGTAGAAGCGTATTCTTTTGATGATATGGAGTATTTGTGTACAAAATAATCTTAAATTAAGCATCGTTAAACTTAATCTTAAGTTCATCGTTAATCTTAAGTTAAGCATCGTGCTAACATAATAACAAATAATAACTAGTCTGTATTTAAAATCACTAGGATTAATTTAATTTAAGAAGACCATCTTATCTAGAAAAAAATGCATAAGATTAAGGGATTATAAGATTTAAAAAAAAAAACTAGTTAAAGAAAGCGTAGAACAATTGCTTATAGAGTGATATTTAGTTTCAAGTATATCTAAAGTTTGACACTAAGGTTGGATTTTCTTGTCTATCTGGTATATCTCTCTCATATGGGGACGTTCGCTATGGCGAATTTTTCGTAAAATGTCACAGTATTGGTGCCAACTTGAATATTGTTACAATCTGTCGAAAGTTTTGCCAATCGTTGATAAACGACTTGTCTAAAAAAAATTTAGATTTACATAAAAACTTGAAATAAAGTAAAGGGAATGTCATCTCAGTTGGAGTTTTCTGGTGAAAGTAAAGGTCCTTCGAATGATTTCTTTATATAATAGCTAATGAAAGCTACTTTTTCAATTAAAACTACTGCTATATCTTAGCAAACACTTAAGGAATTGTCCACCCGAGATGAACCTACCCCAGTAGCAATCATACTCAAGCTCGTCTAGTAGGTTTTTTTGCAGAGTTTTAGCAATATATAATATTCTTGTGAACTCTTGTTAAACTATTGCTTTCAGTTTATTTTACCTTTATCGCTACGACCTCGTGAAAAGAATGTCAAAACTATTTTTTTTTTGGCTTTACAATAAAATTTTGATTTTTGTGCTTGTCCATTTCGTGGGGCTTTATATTGTACTCAAAAAAATCGTCTTTCGCATGAATGTAAAAGTTTATAAATCTTTTTTAAGGGATTATAAAAATTTATGAAACGTTTATAAGATTAATCTGTAAACCGTTTATAAAATTAATTTATAAACTATCAAAATTCTTTTGATTGCTTTCAATCGACGAATTTACATAGCATGTCAATAGCTCATTAGAATATGGTTTGGAAATTAAGTATTGTCTACTTTTGTTTGGAATAGTAGATTTCAAGAACTCTATCTATTTCCGTGTCATTCTGCAATCTAAAGATGAAAAGGTCCGAACCCCCTAGTATAGACTGAGGGAAAAGCGTATTTAAAAAAAAAACCATCTTCTGACATTAAGCATCAGGCCTGTGAGCAGGGACCTTCTGAGACTAAAAGTTGTGCAACCTTGTACCCCGCGATTTGCTGAGCTAACTTTGAATTGCATTTTGTTATTTGCTGAATATATTTTTCAAAGTTTTTTTCTTCCGTGTATATTCTTTTCTTCTTTTTTTAGATGAAGCCCCTTTTCAATGGGACGCAAAACCGAACAAGTTTTTCTTTAACGTTGAAACGTGTGGTTCACTAAGACCCGAAAACATAGTTATTCATGGTATTGCTGCACTGAAAAAGAAACTATCTGACCTGCAGATGAGCCTCAGTCAAGAATTTCAAAATGACGCACTTGCTATCTAATATTTTTTTCTTCTAAAAGCTATACATTATTTTTTTGGTACATTATTATGAAATTGTCGTTGACAGATTGGACTTGATTTTTCGTTGTAGACAACTAGAATATAGACTAAAGAATGAAGGGATTATTTACCCTTAATATTGATTGTTTCTCAATCCACTAGCCGTTAGTTAATGAGTGACTCGTAAAGAGAGGGTAGGGGAGCCCCTTTAATGAGTAAAGCAAACCTGGGTTGTCCTCGGTGTTTCGAAAGACTGTTCTACACCAAAGAAAATTTTAGGGTAAAAAATAAGAGATAAATCAAGGAGTTTGGCAGTTGGCAGGATGTACCCGTAGGGACACCATTTATTCGATAAATTGCAATGAGCTTATTCCAGTCAAGATCATCAGAATCTGTAAATAGAAAGCTCAACTAGCCTGACAAATTTTCTGAACGGCACAATTAACATAATATAAAATTTCAAGTCGAGAACCATCTAAAACTCGCTTCATACTGCTTTTGAAAAAAAATAAAAAATCAAATGGTCTGCTGATATTCATGAATTTTGCCGCTATTGACAAACGACGTCCTGCTAAATCCTGAGCAGCGTTGATGCTTACTGACGCACCTTCGTGGCTATGAATATTGTACGGGAAACAGAAAAGTTTGGATCGAAACAGCTTGAACGATGTCATATGGAAGTGTCAATGTCATCCGATATTTCGCTCGTTCTAGGCGATTTGATGACCAGTAATCGGGCTGCTATTTCTGAAAGAAGACGCTAGGCTTTTTCTGCTGATACATAGTCAACATTGTTAGCCTATCTATTCTAGTGAGACATTGTCCGTTAGCAATTGTGTTCTAGCGACCACAAAGGTTTGTTTATCGCCACTGTGGGTGAAAATGACCCCCAAATAAAATCGTTCCTGTTCAAATTTAAGCAGGGAATTTCAAGGATGAATATCATAGGGGAAAACTGTTTTTGTTCTTGCAATTTTAGAAGAGAAAAAAAATGCTTAATTGGCCATAAAGATTGATATATTGACTATTAACTAAATCTCTTAAAATAAGACATGAGGGAAGGCATTTTTTGTAATTAACGACCCTTTTTTATCTAAAGGCCACTAAAGAAATTTGGTTGTATTCAATTGAAACTTTCGGAATTTGATCTAACAATGAAAAGATTTATAAACAGTGAAAATTACTGGAGTAATCACGAGTCATATTAAAAATAATATTACGATGTTCAATTGAGTTAGAAAATGTTACCCTTTGTTTCCCACAGTAATGACAGTTTTGGTTCTTGCAAAAATTATTGTTGGTCCACAATCATTGATAAACAAATCTATCCTCTTCTCGAGATTGTTGATCAGCAACTTCTTCGCCAGAAAAGGCCATTATACAGGAATTGCACGGTCTTTCCATTGTATAAATAAGAAAAGCCTGTCTAGCATTAACTGTTATATTTGAAAAACTGTGATATTGATGAAAATAATGACAACTGTTTAATACCAAAATATTTTTATTGCACGAGCTGAATTCTTGACGTTACCTAAAAAGAAAAAAGTAAAAGCCCGAGGTTTTTCCGATGTACTTCATGCATAATATGAAGTTTCCAGCAAGCTCTCTTGCGACACTGCTTTTACTTTAAACCCCAAAAACATAAAAAAAACAGATGTGAAGAAAATAGGTAAAACAAGAAAAGATAACAAATGATTGTCAGTTGATTTTGAGCGGAGCCTCTTGATAGAAAATCGAAAATATAAATCATAGGGCGATTTTATTGATTTAGCCCAGTGGTTCCCGAGCTTTATTTTATCGCGGCTCCCTTAAAAACGTTTAATCATATGGTGCCTCCCTTCCAATTCGCAACATAATACAGACTGGAAAACATTTAATACTGCGAAATTTATCTAGACAATATCTTGCAAACAGAAGAAAACATGTGATAATTTATATTATTGTCTTTTAATGAGATAAATGTGTTTGCCTATAATTAGCACAAAGTTTGCCAGATCTCGGTGTCAATGATGAAATGAGTGCACGAACCTATTTTTCTATAACCGAACGAACTCGATGTTTCGGTTTCATTTCAGCTAGTGTAGGAAATCCTGTTGCGTAAAAAAAAAATTTGCGGACGGCATCAACACCTAAGTTTTATTTGAAAAAAGATTATATTTACTATTAATATCTAGCGCAAATTGAATTAGGGATAGATTCTGAAAATATTGTTTAAAGAATTATCAGAGGCTAGTTTAATCAAGTTTTCTTTCTCATTACTTATTAATCCAAATTCGTCATCTTCCCCCATTAATGGATTCTGTATCCACGAGTATTTTGTAAAATGAAGATCATCAAAATTATTCAAGAAATGAATTATCGAAGCATTCAGATGTTGAAAAAAAATGGATTTGTGCTTGCTTTTTTGGTAACTTGGGCGCGTAAATTTAAAGTGGAAACACTTAAAACTTTTTTTTTCAAATTTACCTCCCATAGCTCCATTATTTACTAATTTTTTCACATTATCTTTTTGAGTCAATAAATGCATTTTTGGCCCTCGCATCGATTTATTCAAAAAACGTAATTTTCCTGAAATATCCCTAAAACAGGTAGTTTGATGACTAAATTTTCATTTCTGAAAATACTTGTGTCCTTATGTTGATTTTCTTCGATGTAAATTGTAATTTTACTTTGAGTTTATGTATCCTCTGTGGCACTTCGGCACGAGTTAGGAATCCCCTATCGTCCCACAGCTTTGCAAATACTCGAACTTATACTGACATCTCTTTATGTAGCTGTCGTCACTTTTGTATAAATGTCTCTCACAATCACATTTTCCAATACGAGAACTAATCTGTGGATCAGGCAATGAACATAAGGTATTTTCATTTTAATTAAGCGCTAGAAGGCCAATTTTGTGTCCTGATATTGACATTGCACCGTCTGTACGAAGCCAAACGCAATTTTTCCTACAGTAAGCCTTTCTCATTTAAAATTTTAATGGATTTGACAGGAATGAGTTGACAAAAAGATATATCTTCAGCTGTACTATTCTCTCAGATGTCCAATTAAATATGCTGTTTTAGCTACATAAGCTCTTTCACGTTTTAAGACGAGTTCTGTTGTCCCTATCTGAGAAAAGAATTGACCGGAAAGATCATCCCTAACAATCATCTAATTGATCGTCCCTACACGAAGTACAGCAGAATCTATAAGCTATGGCTGGGTTTATCTTGGGATGGTAAGCCTACTTTCTGTTCAGCCTGAGCCTCTAAATCCTCTCAATCACGAAAGAGGAAAGATGTTTTGTGTGACTGCGTCGTTTTTATTTCATTGGAGTTTGTCAATCCTCGCTAATGTTGGCCCCTCCCCCTAGACTAGTCCGTGCCTCCTTGGGGAGGCGCGCCTCCCAGTTTGGAAAACGCTGATTTAGCCAATGTGTGCGAGTTGGTTAATAGCAAAAAAGCTAAAACAAATTACAAGTGATACCTTCAACTTGGGATGGTTCCTATATTGTGAAGTCTAAGTAAATACACTTATACGACAATTAAAATATTTATTAGTAGCACCGGTTTAATTTTGAATAAAATAGATGACACGAGCATAGCAGTCATATAATTAAAGTAAAATACAAACTTGGACATAGTTTAAAATCAATATAACAAGCAATGGTTGACACAGAAGCAACATCGTTATGAGCACCCGCGAAGAGTATACAGGAAGAGGGAGATTCTGGTTCGGAATTTTTTTTAGCCAGTAAAACGTAAAATTGATCCAATTAGTAAATGTTGTGGATCTTATATAAAATACTTTGTTCCTCTCGCCATATTGATCACCAATCTTGCACCACGTGTTGCGCAACAACCCAAGAAGAAATCCCCCAACGACAGTTTCGTTTTTTTGTTTATTTTCAAGCAATTTTGTCGTGTTTTAATGTATCTGTTTATTTGAACACTCCTGTATTTTTAGTGTCCTTGTTAGCCAACTGTATTGGGCCAAACGGAAAGTAGGCTGTCCTCGGTCGGGGTGAGAGGATGTAAGAAAAAATTTAAGGGAAACGGGAACTTCTTGAGAGGTGTAAAGAGAGGGGCTTTGAATAGATTGAGATGTAGGAGAGCATGTGTAGCTGTATTGACTA
The DNA here is from genome assembly GCF_032884065.1 of Artemia franciscana. Lineage (NCBI taxonomy): Eukaryota > Metazoa > Arthropoda > Branchiopoda > Anostraca > Artemiidae > Artemia > Artemia franciscana. Next base: position 14,293,573 of record NC_088873.1, on the reverse strand, counting down.
GGCGGCTTGGTGCTGCAGTAAGATGTTAGTAGTAGTAGCCTATTATGAGGCCCTTGAAATGCAACACCAACATTATACAGTAAAACACTTTTCTTCTAACCTCGGTCAACCCTCGTATTAAATAATGAGTAACTTTTCTTGCTATAGGTACAATGTCTGTATCTCAGATAATGTAAAAATGCAAAAGTGGTAATACCAGCCGTCTCGACAAGGCTAAAAATAGGCAGGATAATTTTTTGGATATCTTCAGAATGTTACTTATGAGTAAAATTTTGTTGTATATAATTTACTCTCTTAATAGCCTGTTCTGGAAAAATCAGGTTGGAAATTTAAAACAAAATAACTGAACATGCATGACAGAAAGCTCAAATACTGATTCTTATTTTTTTCTTAACAGTACAAAGGATTTTATGTTTTGAAAAAAAATTGATTATTGGAACTGTATTTCAATATCTAAATCATTTTTTCTTTTTATTTTATTTGCATAGAAATGCAAGTTAAATTCCAGAGTCCAATTTAGAGTGCATATAGAATACAAAAGGTTATAAATGGCCAAAGAAGATACTACATCGAGAAAAAGAAAAACAATCATTTCAGTAGTTTGAAATGACAAAAATATTGTGTCAAAGTAGGAGGTATTTTCTTCTGACCATTTTTTTTTAATTTAATTGCATTTTCAAATTTCACTTTATTAAGAATACCTGCTACTTGGCTTTCAATTATCACTAAAAAAAAATGCTGATAAAATGGTTTACCAGTTTTGTTCGAACCAGGAGTAAGTTGTCTTCGCCTCTTCACTATTTAAATAAAATCTTAATAAGAAAAAATAGATAATGTTACTTTGACAAACCTCAAATAACACCATTTTACTAAATGGTAAAATGGTAAATTTTTCACTAAATAAAACAAATATAGAATTTAAGAAAGCATCAACTGGGTAAACCAGTTACCAAAAATACACCTACTAAAATAATACATTTATTGTTAATAGACATTATTGATCATTATGTACAACATAGGGATGAACTATAAAGCGATACGTCTGATGTTCGAGGGACAGATTAAGAGAAAATGCTGTCTACATGACGGTTAAAACAGGTCTACCACTTCCTAGGATTGTACTGACATATTTGGATATCTGTCCTGATCTTAGAAAAAATAAATTTTACCATAATTCTTAAAGATCGTGTTAAGTAAGCTTGCCATTATTATTTAATATATTTAGGGCTAAATTATTAAGTTTAGAAATCCGTGACGTTCATTCGACAAAATAAGGAATATCTTTTAAAGACAATGTAGAAATAAGATTATTATTTGTCAATTTTTTTCAAACATTAGGTATTTTTATAATTAAATATTGGGATATTGTTAAATTCTCAGTTGCAGTCCTGATTTAAAATGCCCATACGGGTCAAAATCTTTATATAAAAAATTTCTATATTTTGGAGTTAGATCAATAATGAATATCGTTCACACAGCTATTTCTAAAACAGTGGACAATGTAGCAATTTTTATCTATTAAAAGATAGAAAGTTGCCATTAACCTATTTACACCTTTTTCATCTACACTGCAGCTGCTCTGGATTTGTCTTGGTCACTACCAACATCTAGCGATGGGTAAGAATCCATTGGGGCACAGGTGCATACAAGGTTTTTATCACCATAGACATCATCTATTCTGCTGACGGATGGCCAAAATTTAGTTTCTGGTCGGACGAAGGGCTAAAATAGATAAAACTCATTAGACATATATACCCTAGAGTAATATATAAAATGATCTATCTAATGCCGTATTATTCACAAGATTCAATTCAAGAGGAAAAATAATATTAGGCCAATAAAAGCAATACTGTTATCAATGATAACAATCAAAAATAAAAAGTTGTCCAGCACAACTTTTACTTTATTTGAAAGGCTCAAATAACAGACCAATGGACATTTTTGTGGCACACAGACAGTGGACTCTCCTCAAAAACTTTCCTCACAAGGGTCGGTACGTTACGGTCTTCCGACTATTTGCATAATTTTCACATTGCGCACAAATATTTTCCCGAATCATTCATGCAAAAAAAATCAATTACAGTTTGTAAATGCTTGGTCACAAGCAAAATGATAAAAGGCTGGTGGGGGGGGGGTCCATATTTGTTTCCCGAATTTTAAAAACCCATCAACAATTTTCTTTGCCAACGTTCCCTTTTAGCAGAAAAAAATTCACTACACTTTGTTTGTGACTGCGACAATTAGCTCACGTAAACATATTTGTTAATAAAAATACTTTGTCCAGCCAGTTTTGTTGAGCATGGAAACACGCTTAGAAAAATCTTTTGCAATTTCGGTCTCATTCAGTTTAGACACATAGGACTTGGCCACTATTTTCGGTTATATTTTTGTCAAGACGTCCTGCAAGGTTGTTAGGAAAACCTTAAAGGGCTTAGAGACTTTTCGCTTTAAAAAAAAGAGAAAAGACAAGTAGGATTTCTTGAGGGTTTCAAGTTGAAAACAGCGTTAAAATCCTGCTTTAATGAACTTTGTTGCTCGTGTCTTATACAATTGTCCATAGATTATATATTCCTCTGTCTACAATTCTTTTTTTCAAATTTGCCCCCGCCCCTATTCTGAAATAGCGTATGCTTAAAAGCGTATGCGTATACGTATGAAGAATTTCAGCGTATGCTTATGCAGGCAGGTAGGCAGAAGTTTCCATCATAGGGCTTGATGTTTCCGGGGAGGAAAAAAGAACAAAAATATTTTAATGATAGGAAAAGCATAAGAAATTACAAGAAAAACAATGGAAATATCGAGACTGGTGGAGGGGATAAGGGCCTGAAAGCTCCCGTGTTGCGTACGTGCTAGTTAACGTGATGCCGTTGTGTACTTCGTTGTTTAAGTGGTCCAGTTTAAAAAACATGCTTTAAATTCAACGTGTTGAACTTACTTACGGGTTTCAAGGAAGTATTTGTCTCAAGATTTTTTTGCCTCTCCCCCCCCCTATATTTTTTGAAAATACCTTGTTTATAAAATTTTCATTGGAAAATTGTTTGTTATTTTTGGGAGTTTTCCTTGAGAAAAATGACCAAATTAGCACACACACACCCCTGGCCCCCGCTATATCTTGGAAAATATATTGCAGCATTTGGGTGGCACAAATCAGTTTTTGTAACGAGTGTTGGCACCGACTGATGCAAGTGGAGGGGATAAGGGCCTGAAAGCCCCCGTCTTGCATATGTGCTAGTTGATGTGATGCCGTTGTATACTTCGCTGTTTAATTGGTCCAGTTTAAAAAAATGCTTTAAGTTCAACGTGTTGAACTTAATTACGGGTGTCAAGGAAGTATTTGTCTCAAGATTTTTTTGCCTCTTCTCCCCCCCCCCCCTATATTTTTTGAAAATACCTTGTTTATAAAATTTTCATTGGAAAATTGTTTGTTATTTTTGGGAGTTTTCCTTGAGAAAAATGACCAAATTAGCACACACACACCCCTGGCCCCCGCTATATCTTGGAAAATATATTGCAGCATTTGGGTGGCACAAATCAGTTTTTGTAACGAGTGTTGGCACCGACTGATGCAAGTGGAGGGATAGTGAACGATGGCTTTCAGAGAAAAGGATGGACTTTCTCGACTTGCGCATTAATTGAAGACTCCTATCATGTAGGGTTTGGACTATAAGGAGAGCAAGAGAATTCTCGTGTGGTATACTTTTGGTTCAGTATAATCTTGAGAGCTTATTTCCGAATCATCTCCAGGTCTTCGTTCAGACAGTCCGTATTATGCACTGGCGGGATCATGCTAGATCCCAGAATCATGTTATAAGACAGAGTCCCATCGAAGCTGGTGAGCCGTATGAAGGCCCACTATGAAAACACACGAAGCAACATCCACGTGTATGGGGAGCTTACAGAGCTCTTTGAAACTGCCTATGGCGTGTGACAAGTTTGCCCAGCTTTACCGCTCCTCTTTAACTAAATAATTGATTGGATATTAAGAACTCTATGAAATCAAAAGACGAAATCGTGTGATGAGGAGATAGGGGACACCGAATACGCAGACGATGGTACACTTCTCGCTGAATTGACCGTCCAAGCCATGGAAACGTTGCAGATACTGGCAAACAGTGCTAGCCTGACAAGCCTGGCTATTAGTGTCCCCAAAACCAAGCAACTCTTTCTACGGATAGAAATTCGACAGTCCCCTTAAATGGACAAGAGCTTGAGCAGGTAGAAGAATTCCAGTACCTCGAGTCACTGATTAATTTCAATGATGGTACTTCGAAGGAAATCAAGGCTAGAATAAGTAAGGCATGGACCACTTTCGGCCAACTATGACAGGCATTATGGTCCAGAAGAGAGATTAGCCAGAAGGCCAAACTCCGAGTCTATGTTGCGTTTATTCGCTCCATTTTGCTGTATGGACACGAAACCTTGACGCTAAAGGCAGAAGAAGAACGTCTGCCCGACATCCTTGGCCAGAAGTACCTAAGAGCCATTTGCCACATCAAGCATAGCCAAAGAATAAACAACGAGCATCTAATGCGAATGTGCAAGCTGCTGTGAAACCTGAATGTGCAATCCACCGTGCAATCTGAATGTTCAAATCATTATCCGCTATCATCAAAAGCAGAAGGCTCAGATGGTTTGGGTATGTTATACTGCTTCCAAGCCAGCACCTGACCCGCCAGTCCTTCGAATTTAAGCCCCCTTTCCAGTGGAATAAAAAGCAAGGAGGTCAAACTAAATTGTGGCATGCCACAATGGAGAAACACCTCGAGCCTATGGGTGGATACCCAAAGCAGGGAGGGAGCAAACGTGTTACAGTATGGTTGGAAATCACCCACCCCCCAACAATAGACCGAAGACAGGGCAGAATTTGGTCCAGCGTAATCTAAGTGCCGAATTTGGCTGAAGAGCCAGTGCATCTTCTCAAGCACAATTAAGTACTTGTGGGCCCACACAGGACATGCATGCTCGAGAATCAGGGTTATATACATGATTTAAACCGTATTCAACTGGGATTGGAAGAAATCAAAACGTCATAAACTTATGTGAAGAATTTTGAATTTCCTGGTGAAAAAAATATTTGTAAATATTTACTTATAGTGCTTAAACTAAACTGTTAAATAAACAAAAACCAATAAAATTAGATGCATTTAAAAAGATATTTTGCTACACATTCTTCAACTAAAGAAAAAATATTTATTTTCCATAATTAATTATTAGAACATAATAAAAATTTGCAATGTTATTAGTTTGTATAATTTGTTGGTACCCTTAGCATCTAACCATTACCAATCACGCGATGTTGTACCTGAAGTCAATATTTCGTCGGAGTGCTTTTACAACCAGAATCCAGTTGTTTTCCAATCATCACCAGAGATTATATCCTGTTTTACCTCATGGGTGAGAGATCGAGTTGAGACTTCAAGGAATGTTTTAAAGATGCGGTAAGGAAACTTAAAGTCTTGAGGAGAAGGAAGTAAAATATTTTGTTCTCTGGTCCTCACAAAGGAGTATATACAATGGCTTTTTTCCTTTTTGTCCCTTTCTTCCGACAAGCTCTTTGGCTAGCTATATAGGAAATTAAAAAAATATCAGATTTAAAAATATGGATATTGAAGCGCCTCTCCCAGATAATCTTCTTATCCTTCCTAAGGGTCAGACCTGTGTGCACACATATGATAAAAACTGAAATAAATTATGTAACTGGCTTTTAAGTAAATAATATTAATGACAATAAATGATATGACAATGACTGAAATAAAGGACACGATATAATAAAATGATAACTGAATTTTAAGTAAGAAAGGAATTCGAAAGGTTTCACCCTGGACTTTCTTAGACTTGAATGATCAATGTATTCCTGGACCACTAGCTACATATAATGTATCTAACAAAAGCTATGGAACATGTACGTAGTCTAATATTGTTTTCACGTTGGCATTCCCGTAACATAAGCTACTTAATGTAAGTATATAAAACGGTCTATGATTAGTAATCAAGAAATAATCCACCAATCGTAGCCAAGTTAACATTCTTTCGGGCCCTACGTAAAACAGAGTGACAGGCCTACTTGACCTTCATAGCCCTACATTCATATTAAAAGAAAAAAAAAAACAGTAAGTGTCTGGACAAGACTGATTAAAACAATGGCTTGAGTTGAACACCCACAGCTTAAGGTGTGTACAGAGAGAGACAGACATCACTCAGCATTTATCATAGAGCCAGTGCATGATAATCTCAGCAAGAGAGAGTAGGCTATACTTACAGCTGGGAAAGCAGCCAGTTCTCTAGAGTAGGATCTATCCCAGGAAGATGACATTACAGCTGCAGCACTATGAGGGGCCATTTTCAATGGATTCACTTTAGGGTCCATTCTGCCCTCTTCTATCTCTCTAATCTCCCCTCGAATTCCTATAAACAAATCAGAATAATGTAAAAGCTAATAATCATCATAGATTAATCACAGTCAACAAGTGAAAAGGAGGGGGCTATTACAAGACAGGTAATCAGTGGGTAGGAGGGTACTGGAATGTAATAGAAACTAATTCAATGCTCCCGGGTATAACGCAGAACATAAGTGGGAAGGCCCATAAGCCCTACCTAACTATGAACCAAAAAAATCCCCTCAGCTGCCGGGGGTTGTCGGACAACATTGACATACAGTTATACGAACTATAATATAAGCCAAACGACGACAAAATCGCGTTTTTTAATCACATTTACTCAAAAGGCATGAAATCTTAGATAGTTTTTCAAATATCGAGTAGGGTCATATCCCTCTTCCAAATGCAACCCGCTGGAGTTGGTAGCCCCCTGGAATAGGTACCCCCCCCTGCTTTTTATAATCAGTAGAGTTGTGAAAAGAAAACACTTGGGAGGACGAAAAAGATACAGCAGATCAACACAAATACCAACATTCTTCAAAAATGATGCAAAAGATATATAGAATTAAGCAATACAAAGGGTGTTCCTTCACTAGGTATATACCTTAATTACAATAATCCCTATTAATCTTGGGGATAATCAACAGTGTCATATTTTCATATATGTGTTTTTTTTATTTTGTCGGGAGTTGTCCTCCCACGCCATATAAACGTCTTTGCTTCTGGTTTTTTCCCCTTCCCTAAATATCCCTCTGAAACGAATATATTTAGTACAAGAGTTATTTGTTGTAAACCAAGCCATGCTAAGATTTTTAAAAAAAGACAAAAAATTGAAAGATCGATTTCGGAAAATTTCATTTGTTTTTCTCTAAATTCAATAAATGAATTTTCTCAAGTTTCCATGGTGTAGCGGTTATCACGTCTGCCTAACACGCAGAAGGTCCCCAGTTCGATCCTGGGTGGAAACAGTTTTTTTCCTCCTTTGCTAACAAACGCAAAGTTGTTTTGTTAAAATAAATAAATAAAAGATTCGGAAAACATCGCAGCTAATTTGTTTCAAATGGTCTTTTTGTTTTCGTAAACCTTCAAAAGTTTTGCTAGCGCCAGACTCTCCAAATTGTCCTTTTATATTTTTCACCTTCCGCAGTAAGAAAATCTTCAATAAAACTATAGACTGCAAAGGTGACATGAAGTGCTCTAACAAACGAAAACTAATCAAAGGATGTTCTTTCGTGAGAAAACGAAGACTGCTCCACCGGCACACGGCAAGGCACGTGTTATGCTTCACGTGATACGTGAGAAAGCTTTTCTGAACTTACTTAATAATTTCCTCTTATAGCACTTTTCTGATAAAATCATGAGTCTCATTGTTGACAAATGAAAACCCTGATCTTTGAAATTATCATTAACGTCAAATGAAGCTCAAACGAGAACAGGAAAAATCAAAACCCTGCTTAAATAAAAAGAAAACAGCTAATTGCCCGAAAAAGACAACGAAGCAGTGGATAATTACTTTATGTCCATAGTTCTTTCTGTAGATGTTTTTCTGTAGTTTTTTTCATAGTTCAAAAAAGTTTGGAAGGACGGGGAGATACATCTGCAAGCCAAGATTTGAATACTGGAAGCTACAATGATGACATTTGTCAAGTATGGTTCTAAAGCGTGAGACCTCCGAAAAACAGAGGAGGATTTGATAGATGTTTTCCAAAGAAATTTCCTACGGATCGTTTTGAGTACCCGACTGACTGAAAGTATAGCAAACAGTAATCTGTACGGAAAATGGGGTTCAATCCTACTTTCTAGAGCTATAATGAAAGAAAGGTTGAGATGGCTAGGACGAGAATGAAATAAATCTGCCGATGAAGAATGACATTTTGCCATAGATTGTCCTTATCGACCAACTATCTAGGGCCAAACGAAAAGCAGGTCGACACCGAATGGGGTGAGGGAATGTCGTAAGTAAAGATTTGAGGGAAAATAGGAACTTCCTAAGAGTGTGTGAAAAGGGAAGACTTGAATAGATTTGTGTGGAAGAGGAGCGTGCGTAGCTGTGTTGGCCTCAGGCGGCTTGGTGCTGCGGTGAGTTGTCAGTAGTAGTAGTAGTATCCCCCGCCCCCTAAAAATAAGGATGACTGTATTCACATATGTCAATGAGCGCGTTAACTTCTATCTTTTACAAAGAAATATTTTGTTATGCTATTCGTGTAAATTTTAAGCTGAAAAATCTAAAATGTTCTTCTTCCATAAATAATAATATTGTGTCTTTTCTCATAAAGCCAGTCACAGCATGATAACTAGCATGCCGAACTTGGCCCAATGGCCGTCTGTTGTACAGCCCTGGCTTCAATGAGTCGCATTGGCATGAGTCGTCAACACAATACGACAGACACGATTTCTCAAGTTACACTATTACCATCCACAGAAAGTAAGGTATGGCCAATGGCCTAATACTTGTATTCAGGAAAGTTGGTGGTAACTATTTTCGCAAATGGCCATGCAGTTGGTTCCTAAGACTTTCAGTTTCTAGCCCCTTATGGAGCAAAGGGCAATCAAAGAACATCTGTCTTACTCAAACATTACGGAGAAGAGCTATTTTGGTGAAATAATAGTCAAAGCTATCTTTTTCTGGTGAGGCTGAATTCTATTACTACTACCAAAAACTCATTTCAGCATTAGGTCACTCAAGGTAAAAATGCAGGCGAATGTTATTTCTACATCCCACCCCTTTTTGAGGTCTGAACTGAACTTCCGAGAATATATCTGAGACTTTAAAAAAAAAATTGGAGTCAGAATTTGTTTACACGACCGCAAAACCGCAGCAAACACTTACTAAAATGGCATCTAGGAGCAGCTACAGCAGCTTCGTTCTGGGCAGTCCCAATTCAAAATTTGCACTTTCCAGAAATTATTTCAAGCTCACAACAATATTCACGCAAGTTTCCAAAAATATTTTGGTAGGCTTAAGCCTACTTGGCCAACTAACTAGAGCCACTTCTATAAGCCTCATAATAAAAGTGTGCATTACTCACTTAGCAAAGCTTCACAGTATCTGTCCATTTCCGCCTTATCCTCAGACTCGGTAGGTTCGACCATTAAACATCCAGCAACGGGCCAAGACATGGTCGGGGCGTGGAAACCATAATCCATAAGTCTGAATTATGAAAAAAAAGAATTAATCTTAAAGGGGTTATAAAAAAAATTGAAACCCAAATAAAGCTTTCAGACTGACATGTAATACAGTGGACGTCTAACAAAAGATTATTATTAAAATTCCAAAACAAAACCCATTCGATTTTTATTTCCATATTTTTTTATTAGTTTTTTCAAGGACCAAACAGTGTATTGCCAAAGATTTATATTCATAAAATTAACAGAATAAATACAAATACTGTATCCTAATGCAATATTGAACGATTAAAGAAATCTCCTTGCGTAATAAAAATACGGAACTCGATTTTTGCATTTAATAAATAAGTACCAGGAGTACAGAGCGCCACTTAGTGAAGTAAATCTTATACATAAAAACGGTGTCCGACTTATTCCTTCAGCGGAAATGCAATCCCTCCATACCTTGATCCATACACGAAAAAACATTAACTCAGGTCGGAACGTCTAATAATTGTAATGACGTGATTGATATTCACTCACACTGGTCCAACTGTTAACCTTCACTTGACTTTTTTTCAGTCGTTCAGTCTCTACTTTCAGTTTGCAGATGATTTAAGAAAAATATATTAAGGGCGCTGGGAGGGGGAAACGAATTTTCCCAAGTTCGTTACCAATCTAGATCGTTTTTGCACATCAGAAAATATTAGTACGTCAATTTTCATAAAAAAAAAGTATAAAGCCGGTTTCGAGAAAATATGTATTACGTACACAATCATTCCTCGTTCAAAGATAAGAGATAATTATTGCATGCAAAACGTGTGTCTTTTTTTTCTTGGTTTATCGATAGAGTGCTCGGAAGCCCAAGGAATACTGAACACGGCTTAGTGGATAAAAGATGATAAATAGAGCTGGTTTTACTTTAAAATAAGGTTAATCATATTCCCCGCAGCCAGGCCCGTCACGTAGGGGGGTGGGGGTGGGAGAGGAGGACACCCCCCAATGATTTTGGTTACTCGGTAAAAAAAAGAAGTCGGTAAAATCGTTGCAAACCAAGATTAGAATATTGGAGGGTACAGTGATGACAGTTGTCAAATATGGCTCTGAAGCATTGGCGCTACAAAAAGCGGATGAAGATTTACTAGATGTTTTCCAGAGAAATTGCTTACCGATCGTTCTGGGTACCCGGCTGACTGATCATATTTCAAACAGTAGGCTGTACAAAAAGTGTGATTCAATCCCGCTTTCTATTGCCATAATGAAAGAAAGGTTGAGATGGTTAGGGCACGTTAAGCGGATTAAAGATGACAAACTGCCGAATATTGTCCTTTTCGGCCAACCGTCTAGGACTAAACGGAAAGCCGGTCATCTTCGTCTGGGGTGGGAAGATGTCATAAAGAAAGATTTAAAGGAAATGGGAACTTCTTGGGAGGGTGTAAAGAGAAAGGCTTTGAATAGATTGGGATGAAGGAGGAGCGTGCGTAGCTGTGTTGACCTCAGGCGACTTCTTGCTGCGGTGAGTTGTTAGTAGTAGTAGCAGTAGTAGTAGTAGTAGTAGTAGTAGTAATACTATATATATATATATATATATATATATATATATATATATATATATATATATATATATATATATATATATATATATATATATATATATATATATATATATATACATATATATTTAATGTCGACATTCACCGGTGAATGTCCGAAATTCGTTTTTCTCTGCTTGGATTCAGTTAGCTTTGCGAATCATCTTTTTTAGTTTTATACAAGCTTTGATGATAAAAATTAAAGCGAGGCTAGGTTGGGTTATACTAAATTAGGTTATAAATCTCAAAATCAGTTAAAAGGCCAATCAAACTCAACCTAATCTAGCATATAACAATCAAACCTAAAACTGAAAATTTGACTGTCAACGCTGACCAAAATCCAAAGAGAAAAAAAAAAGTATTTCGGACATTCACCAGTGAACGTCTACATTCGCCAATTTCAGACTTTCACGGTAACATATATTCTAGCAGGAAGAGGGGGAATAGTCCCTGAAAACAAACCCCGCCTGCACACTTGACTACATTACAGAGTAAAAAAAAGAAGAAAATATTGAATAGTAACCTTTTAGCTACATCGGCTGCTTCGATTCCGGCGGTTTTCTTAAAGTCTCGAACATCAAGAATAAATTCATGAGCAACTAATCCACTAAAACCTGTGTAAAGAATTTTGTACTCTTGGCTCAATACTTTGGCCATGTAATTTGCATTTAGAATAGCCACTTGAGTTGCACGCGTCAAACTACGACCACCCATCATCTGAAAAAATAAACACAACGCTTAAAAAGTTTAACGTCTGTAATGATACTCTGTTTCTTATATCTGAATCCGTGATTCCCAACGTATGGCAATATTTTGATGGGTCATGGGCAGGACGTGCACTCTTCGGCTAACCATACTTTACAGCCTTAATTTAAAAAAAAATTCATGTGATATACATAACATTCATATGCTTTTAAAGAAAAAAAATACATGACAGGATTGCAATGGCGTTATACACTGTATAAAAGGTGTTTTATACAGACAATATTTTTCAGTGGTATAAGATATGCCTAGAGGATTACCCAAAAAAGAATCAAGCTCGTGGCCTTTTAAGCTTCCTCATTCTTCAGGTGAATACACATAGAATTTGGAATATCAAAATTTCAATATGACAAGGGGGAGGGGCATTAGAATTTTAGAAATGCCTAGGTGGGACATGGCCCAAAATCAACTTGGAACCACCGATTTAGATTGATCGAATCAGAAACTTACAAGAAGACAGAAGAAAAGGCAAATTAATTGAAATTTTCAATAAATTCTGCAGAAAATAGTAAGTTTTTTGATATTTTAGAAGGCATTGATCTGAAGCCCCATTTCCCTGTGAACGAATCTGTACTGAATGATTTAATAATGCCACTTAGCAAAGAATTCTGGCAGACCAAATGTATGCTTGAATTAGGCATATCTTATGCATGTACTGGTTTAAAAGAAAAATATATATACATATTATATTGTTATTCATTTTTTAAGCGAGTATTCAAAGAAATTTCTTTGAGAAACCTCTCAGAGAAAGTTCCTGGAAAAGAGGATTTCATTTTCAACTAGCCATACACAGCCAGAATTCAAACAGACTAAAATACGTAAAGCACCATTTTGCTACCATTCGACAGCTGATATTCAGCTTTTCCTATTACCCAGCCGTCATTCTTGAAATTTAATTTTGATTTTTATACATTGAAAAAACGCTAAAAATTGATTGAAGATTATTAAAAGGAAAATTTTCCTAAGAAACGACTTAGATAAGATCTGATAAAATCTGACAAGATTTAATATTGATATACAATCTGGATCACTGCTACAAATTATCTAAATTTTAGATATATCCTTAAACTAGAAAGAGAAGAATAAGTATCCGGGTAATTGGGTTAACTAATCCTATAGTTCTGAGAACGCAGGGATAGACTCTGAAATGGTCACAACAGGCATTTGTAGAATCTATGGAATAAAACTGAAATCTATTGGAGCGTTTCGAATAAAATTGATTTGGATGAATGCCTAAACTAGAAAGCGGAGAATAGGCATCCAAATAAGTAGGACAAATAATCTTCTAGCTTTGGAAACGCATGGCTTGGCTTTATAATGGTTGCAGTTGCCATTTAGGCTGTATCAAATAAGATAGGATCAATCAAACTAGAATGAGTAGAGTAAGTATCTGGATAAGTTTGACAGCTAATCCACTAGCTCTGGGAAGACAAGGCTCAGGAGCGGTAATTGGGCGGCAGAGGGGGTATTTTCCTCTCCTTAGATCACCCCCTCCCTAGATTTTGAAAACAAATTTCAGAAGTATTTTCATTGAAAAATTAGAGAAACAATGAACTTGCACACTACCTCGAATTTGAACAATATATTTGCCCCCCACCTATATTTTTGTGAATTGCCACCGATGGCAAGACTATGCTCTGAAATGGTTATAATAGGACCTTATAGACTGTATCAGATAAAATAGGCAACTAGTGTATCAGATAAAATAGGAAACTAGTGAATCGGGCGTTTTGTTGCTGTTGCTAATAAGAATCCAAAACTATTAGTGCCCAGAACCATTACTATCCATTTGAATTATAACAGTACAAACACCTATATTAATAGCACTATAAGCAGTAAAGAGCTACAGAGCAAAACTAAAGCAGCATAAATAGACCTGCGAAATTGATAGGAAACCCCACATAATGATTCTCATTCGGAAACAATTGAGTTTCCTATCTTTAAAGATTCCGATGGTCTTTGAAACACGTATGTAGTAAAATACAAAATTAAATTAGATTAAAATAAAACAAAACCAAATTATGCCATGTCTAAATTCAGAATAGAAGCAGGGACAAAAGCGCACTTTATGGTCCCGTTTTTGGAATTAAAAAGTTGGGAAGCATAAAGAGGTTGTTATTATAACCCCCATGGTTAAACATCCTTAATCCAGGGTTTACAATTCTCCCTTTTGTATACTCCCTCTCCACCCCTCCCCCTTATTAAGTGAAAACTAATCAAACGCACTTAAGAAAAAACCCCACCAAATAAATAAATACTACTACTACTACTACTAATAACTCACTGCAGCACCAAGCCGCCTGAGGCCAACACAGTTACGCACGCTCCTCCTCCAACCTAATCTATTTAAAGCCTCCCTCTTTACACCCTCCCAGGAAGTTCCCATTTCCTTTAAATCCTTATTTATGACATCCTCCCAACCCAGACAAGGACAACCTGCTTTCCGTGTAGCCCCAGACGGTTGACCAAAAAGGACAATCTTCGGTAATCTGTCATCCTTCATCCGTAGAACGTGGCCTAGCCATCTCAACCTTTCTTTCATTATAGCCCCAGAAAGCGGGATTGAACCACACTTTTCGTACAACCTACTGTTTGAAATACGGTCAGTCAGCCGGGTACCCAGAACAATCCGTAGGCAATTTCTCTGGAAAACATCTAGTAAATTTTCATCTGCTTTTCGGAGTGTCCATGCTTCAGAGCCATATTTGACCACTGTCATCACTGTAGCTTCCAATATTCTAATCTTGGTTTGTAGGCTTATCTTTCTATTCTTCCAAACTTTTTTTAACTGTGAAAAAACACCCTGAGCTTTAGCTATTCTACTTTTAACATCTTCACTGCTCCCACCATCTTTACTAATAATACTACCAAGGTAACTGAAGCTCCCAACCTGATCAATCTTTTCGTTACCTAAGGTCACCTGTTCATCTTCACTTATTCCTAGCCTTAGTGACTTAGTCTTCTTAACATTAATTTTCAAGCCTATTTTAGCACCCTGAACTCGTAAAACCTCTAAAAATTCATTCATTTTGCTCACACTTTCATCTAATATGCTTAAATCATCAGCATAATCTAAGTCTAGGAGCGTTCTTCCTCCCCATTTGATTCCATGGTCTCCAATTGCCTTTCCTGTGCTCCTTAAGACGAAGTCCATCAAAATGATCCATATAAAGGGGGATAGAACACAACCCTGCTTAACTCCTGATTTAATACAAAACCAGTTGCTAACCTCATTTCCTACCTTAACCGCAGCAGTATTATTCTCGTACATAGCGCAAATCACTTTAATGTATTTTTCTGGTATACCATATAACGATAAGACCTTTGTTAACGCTGTTCTATCAACAGAATCGAAAGCTTGCTCATAATCGATAAAACTAAGGACCAAAGGTGTTTGACAACGAAGGGACTTCTCAATTATTAACCTAAGAGTGAAAACATGGTCGACACATCCTCTACCTTTTCTAAAACCGCATTGTTCTTCCCTTAAAACTTTGTCTACAGCATGTCTCAGTCTAAAAAGTATCATATTACTCAGTAATTTGCTACCTACAGAGACCAGACTAATGCCTCGATAATTACGACATTCACTCTTGTCACCTTTCTTATACAGTGGTTTAATTAAGGTTTTCCTAAAATCATTGGGTACTTCCCCTTTTTCAAAAATCATGTTCATAATCTTCAGTAGCTTATTCCTAACCTCAGAGCCACCATATTTAAGGAACTCATTAATCATACTATCAGCACCTGGGGCCTTATTATTTTTTAATCCTTCTAGTACTGTCGCTAATTCTTCCTCACTAAACAAATCTTCCTTCACATCCAAGGTATCACAAACTTTTTCATTTTCATCTATATCTTTTCCTGCAACTGTATCTCGGTTTAGCACATTCTCAAAATGTTCCACCCATCTTTCTTTAACTTTTTCCTTATCACTAATTGTGGCCCCATTTCTATCTTTAACTGGGACTAGTCCGGATCGGCTACTCCCTTTCAATTTATTAACATGCCAGTATAATATTTTACTATTATGCCGTCTAGCCGCATCTTCCAGATCCTCAGCAATTTTATCCACCGCCTCCATTTCACATCTCTTTAGTTCATATTTTAATGCTTTCTCCACTTTCTTTACATTCCTTTTGTTTTCATACGACCTATCGCTCAGATAATTCTTATACAAACCCCTTCTACTCTCTATTAAACCTAAAGCTTTTTCACTAATATTCCTAGTTGCTGTCTTAGCACTCTTCCCTAGGACACCATCAGCAACTTCACAAATTGTTTTTCTGAAATTATTCCATCCATCTTCCACATTGTCAAATATTTATCTATTCTAATTTTTATGAAAATGATTAAATTTGTTATGTGTAAATCTTAATGATAACAATAATGACAAAAAAGGGAAATTTCTGGCGACTGAAAATAAAACAAGGCAAAACGCAGAAATTTTGGGAAAGGTCTATGCTAAACCCTCATCAATGTGAAATCACATAAATACATTAAAGAGGCTTAAAAACTAACCATGATAACAACAAAACAAATTATCCAGAAATAAAAATCAGAGAAAAAAACAACTTTTTTTTTTTTTTACTAACGAATGGCTTTGCGTTTCTGATTTTGTTGTTTTTGACATTGTTTAGCCAGT
The DNA here is from genome assembly GCF_032884065.1 of Artemia franciscana. Taxonomy (NCBI): domain Eukaryota; kingdom Metazoa; phylum Arthropoda; class Branchiopoda; order Anostraca; family Artemiidae; genus Artemia; species Artemia franciscana. Next base: position 14,277,092 of record NC_088873.1, on the reverse strand, counting down.
TGTTTATTTGCTCTGCAATTTTTGTGATTTTTTTTTATTTTAATGGTTTTATTACTCCGAAATGCGAATTCGGTCCTTGGGGACATGTGATAGTCATTTTTTGAAATTAAATATCTATCTTATCACAAAACGTAAAACCAATAACAACAAGAAAACCTCTTGCATGACAAGTATAATGGCTACAAAACAAAAGCGAAAGTAATGGAAATTGAAAAAAAAAAAAATATTAAATAGCCAATCTCTTACACGAGAGGCAAAGATAAAATAAAATCGAAAAACAAACTGATGGGTCTACAATCGTTATTGAAAAAAAAAAAATCGAACAGCAAACTTCTTACATGAGAAGCGAAAACAGAACAGAATAAAAGAGGAAGAACACACAGTCGAACGCTCGATTGGAAACGAATCCTATCAATGACGTAACAGGATCGAGATGTCTCGTTTATCATGAATTAATCGAAAGAGAATATGCACATAGCTTATCAAAAGAAAAAAACTTCACGGAGGTTATGTCAAGCCTGTAAAAAAAGGAGGGGGGTAAGAACCTAAATTTTCCAGATGTTTTTGCACTTCTTACGTCGTCAGCTTACATTTTGTGTAACTATATGTACATTTAACTGTGATAAAATATAAGGGCTGTAAATTTCTTACACTACCTCTCCTCCCTGAACACAAAAACTAGATTACGTGCCTGGGTCAAATCAATCAATCAAAAAAGTAGAAGCTTAGTAGCATCAAAGGTAATTGATATGGTTCGGTTTCTGTCGAAACTTTGACTGCATTTCTTATAAATTTCAAATGGAGTCATCATTTTACTTCCCATGTAACAGTGTGGTTACATTTTCTTTTTATTAAATTTATTTGATTCTTTTTTCTTTCGCTATTGATTATAACTGTTGGATTTTTATCTTCTGTCTCTTATTGCTAGATATTTAGCTTCTTTGTTATCAAGATTAGTTTTTACTTTCTTAAATGTTTTTCGCTGTGATGACGGCTTAGTAGAGGTCTCTGATCAAACATCTTGTCTTGTTTATTTCACTGGCAAACTTTTCTCTCGTTGTTTCTTTGGCAATTTATTGGTTTTATTGTGTTTTAAACGTGGGCTTAGAAGTTAGTTATGCTTAAAAATTGTCTTGTGTAAAAACATCTCAGAGTTTGGGCCTTTTGGTTATGATTATATGAATATAATGACTAAGCACCTATGTGTCAACGTTAAAAAAAGAAATTACGTTAAAAAAAGAAAGAAAAGAAATTAGAAAGCAATTTATTAAAATCCACTAGAACTATTTTCTCAACTATATCACGCAGATATTGCCAAGTATCTATTTCATCTTCCCCCAGTGGACTCAAAACACAAAATACAATACAATATACAGAAATACAAATACGAATTTGTAGAAATAGAAATAGAAATAGAAATAGAAATAGAAATACAAATTTGTAGAAATACAAATACAAAACTGATTAAACATTACAAGGTCGCAGAACCATGTGCAGCAGTTGAGAAGCAAATTCGAAATCATGATTCAAAGATTCATAATTACCAGTGGCACAATACTTCTACGATAACCGGATGATCTGTTTTATTAGTTATATTGTTTATTTATATGTAATGTTTGGTTTATTTGTTGACTCCTTTCTTTTGTTGTGTTTTGTGATTTTTCTTAAGTTTTTTCCTTTTGTTGTTTTAATTGCTCCGTTATTATTTTTGTTAATTCGACGGGTAATCATTAAATTCAATAAATACATTCATTTCGATAATTTCAACGTTATTATATTAATTTAAAGAGATGGGATTGATAAAATCTTTAAAAACTGATTCCAGTTTCCAGAAAATTTTCAACTGGCCAAGACTAGACGTCCAGTTTCCAGAGTCAGCGTCCAGCAACAACGATTGCAAACGCTGTTTGTATTGTAAAGTTTGATTCCAAATAATTGCAAAAGCCAATTTTTTTATTAAAAATAACATCAAGGCTATTAATAACCCAGAACACGTTGTTATTGATTTTTACCAATTTAATACTTAAAGCAATATTAGATTGAAGATAATACATTCCCCTCGTGATTTCGATTCTAATTTACCATCCAATGTTTTAGATAAGCTAACTACATTGTAAAAATTTTACCTTGATATAGGCCCAAGAAATAGGAAGAATGGAGGCAGATCCATACTGGGCTGAGCTGACAACTCCAAAAGGTCTGCTCTCAGTTGGCAAGGGGGTGACTATGGGGTGACCAGGCAAAAATGGGGCTAGATGTGACTTTCTGAAATAGCAAAAGGAATGATAATTAAACGGAGGACCCAGCGTTGACTTTAACGGATATAAATTTCTAAACATTATATACACTGGCGTAGGTACCATGGTATGCTGAAGCAGAACATAGCCACGCGGAATTAGTTCTGTATATATGGAGTTTATAGATATTTCCTTTGTTGGATAACTCCTTCTTCTAGGAGGACTTAAAGGAGTATAGATAACTTATAAGTGTGGAAACTGGCGCTAGTGTCGATGGAAAAAGAAAACGCCAACGCCATCTAGCATTTGGCGTTTCTTAGTATTTTTTAAGCTTCGTAATTGTATTTTTTCTGACACTGAGATCAAGTGCTCATTACTAAAATAGTTTTGCCAATTACACTAGTTTTACCTAATAAGAACAAGAAAGGCTAAACATAAACAATATACTCATGTCTTTGGCAGGACTTATAAAGCAAAATTCTCTAGTTAGCCAAAAATAATTTAGTGTTTGCAGTGTGAAAATTAACACACCGCCAAATACCATTGGTTTTAAGGTTTATGCCCCCTGTGCAAGCTTTTGGTATGGTATTTTTTTGCAGTCCTATTTAATTCTTCAATGTAAGACAACAATCTTGCTAGCATTCGATAGAGTTGAAATTCAGATTTGTCCATCTATGAAAATTTATTTTAAAACATTATGTAACAAAAATTAAAAGTAAAAAAATTACGATTCAAAATTGCTTGAAAATGTTTCAACAGGGGAAATTTTCCTATGCTTTAGACGATTTTAAATCGTTCTCTAGGAAAAATTTTGAGCAATATCATAATTCTTTGAATGAGTTCACAATTTTATCTTTTAGTGTAGGGTACAGCTGTGGGTTGGACACAAAACTATCAATCTCATAGGTAAAACAAACCTTAAGTTTGCAAGACCAAGTAACACAGCTTTTGGTTGATGTTGAGATTTATCTCAACATCAATATTAATCTTTTTGTATATTTACAGTACCATGAATTAATAGTCTTTGTGATAGAAAAAAGGTTTAGCTCACTTTAAAACTAAACTCTCGAAAGCCGTACGCCCATTATGTTAACAAAAATAGGGCCGGCTTGTTTGCAAAATATTTTATTTCTTGGGCAGGTCACCCAAATATTGAAATAACTAGCAGCAGAGCCTGTTGGGCGAGAGGTACAAAAAAGAAGAAAATAGTGTGTATACTCTCCTGTGATAAACGCGAATCAATCGACTCCAACTGTATAATACCTAATTAGAAATATTGACTTCAGGTATCCGTTGGAAAACGTAAATTATCAACATCAAATACATGGTACGAGTTCGTATTCTAAAGCCAATATTTTAATAAAACTTAAGCGACAAAAATTTAAGGATATACTTTTAAGAAGCATAATTTATTATCCAAATTTTAGATTTTTTATATGCTTTCATTGTGTTTTTTTATATAAATAGTTTAAAATGTTGCTTGTTTCACTCTATCTAGTAATTTGATTATATTGATGTGACACTTCAAACGAAACCTTTAATTTGTTCAGCAGCCTTTCTTGGTCCATTTCACGTCAAAAACGAACTTTGTTTAACCATAAACTAGGCTTCAACAGAACAATTTCCTGGTCTAACTAATTCCAGCTTAACACAGGCTTTATTGTACAGGGTTGCCAAAATGGACGAAAGAGCCACTCTGAGAGTACTTCCAGAAAACAGGTCAGTTTATAACTGACGACTTGGCTTTACTCAAACTCAGACTCAAAGTCTCCAGTTCAAGCTGCTTGCTTATGGTTTGAGCAAGCAGATGAGCGGTCGTCTGTTCTATAAATTTCAAATCAAGGAGGCACACTCGTGCCTCTATAAAGAGGCGACACACGACAATGTTAAGCGATCTTCGGTTCCAGTGGTCGCAGACGGATGGGGAGGGATGCATTTCGTAGCCCGAGCTCCAACTAAGAAACCTGCAAAATTTCATCCCCCTCCAACTTTTTCTTCATGGGGAAAATATGGCCGAAAGTTTCGACCTGTCAACCCAAGCCCCCCTTTAACGTTGTCCGATCGGGCTGAAATTCATAAGTTAAGGTCCCCTAGGGCCCAGGAGCTTATCCGCGAAATTTCAGCTTGATCCGATAACTCCTTCCCTGTTTTCCAGAAACCACGCATAGCCACTTAAAATTCATTCACTTTTTTTTTCTAGACGCCTACAGGTCACATCCGACATCGGATCTGGGTGTACGAAGACTCATTCGATGCGGAATTCTCCGAGTAAGTGCCCATGAAAGTTTCGTTGGAAAATCTTAACCCCCCGAAAGTTTCGACCCTCTAAACCCCCCCCCCCCCACCCCTTTTAACGTTGTCCGATCGGGCTGAAATTCACAAGTTAAGGTCCCCTACGGCCCAGGAGCTTATCCGCGAAATTTCAGTTGGATCCGATAACTCCTTCCCTGTTTTCCAGAAACCACCCATTAGCTATTTAAATTAACGGATTTCTCTCCATAAGAGCCCATGTTAATTTGAAATTGTTAAAAGCTATTGAGAAGTTATATTTACACACATGCAAGTTGTTAGCTCAGTTGGTAGAGCGTGAGACTTTTAATCCTGTGGTCAAGGGTTCAAGTCCCTTACGGGCGATTTTTTTTCACAACATCAAAAAAATTTTGATAACACCTGGACAGCTTATCATTTGAGAGATAACAGAATCTTAGCTTCTTATGAGCAAAAGAAACATTTCGGTCATTCTATCTATTTTTTTTCTATTTTATACAATGATTTAAAAGCGGGGGGGGGCTGCAGCCACCCAAGTTCCTCTCCTAATTCCTGTACGAGGAGTACAGGAATTATTAAATTACATCCACCATGGATTGTAGAAAAACGTACAGAAATAATATGAAAAAAACTTCGTTTTCTTAAAGAGTTAAAGAGGCTGCGTCCCAAAGTCGAACCTTAAAACGTACAGGAATTAGAAGAGGCAGTTGGGGGGCTGCCGCCCCCCAAACCCCCAGCTTTTAAAGACTCTTTTGTACAGGTTTTTTTTGGGGGGGGGGACTTCATTGTTACTAATTACTAGTTTCGGCGCAATGGTTCTCCTGTCCTCTTGTGTTTAACATTTTTCGAAGTTATTCCATTATTCATTCATTTCAATTTTTTGTTAATTAAAAGAGGGCCTTTCCGAAGCCAAGAGCTGGGGGTTAGCAAAAAAACAAAAAACCTGTACAAAAGAGTCTTTAAAAGCTGGGGGTTTGGGGGGCGGCAGCCCCCCAACTGCCTCTTCTAATTCCTGTACGTTTTAAGGTTCGACTTTGGGACGCAGCCTCTTTAACTCTTTAAGAAAACGAAGTTTTTTTCATATTATATTTGGAAAAGGTTGCCATTTTACGGAATGTAAAGAAAAGAAGCATAGGTCCAAACGAAGAAAACTCGCTAATTAGTAAGATTATATAGAACCAAAAGGTACAAGCACTGTTTTTCATATGACTTCGATTCCATGGTCCTATGTCAGTTTTAAATTATTGGGTCAACCTGCCTGAGACTCTTGGCAGGCATTAAAATCCATTTTTAAGTATAAGTCCCAACTTTACAAAATATTTGCCATTCTCCCGACGTACTATCCAATATATTTCTCAACTATCAAATATACTGGACAACTTTCCAATGTATATACCATTAGCAAATACATTGGATGATTTTCCAATATATTTGCAAATCCGATCGTGATTAACAGTGAAGCGTCTGAAAAGAACCTAATAGGGGGGGGGGGGGGGATTAATAAATGCCATGTTTTTTCTTCTCACTCAATTGGACTATCTGTCTTGGGTTTTTCTACAATTAGCCACGACTTGGTGCCCACAGCTATTCCATTTTAATTCAGTTTCTACTAATCTTCTACCAGTTTCAGTCTTCTACAAATTGTCCCTCTGTTACTATTTTTGATTGAAGAGGGATTTTAGGGCTGAAAGAATCAGTTTCTGCACAAATTTTACCTGATATTGCAGGAATCGAAGCTAGTGCGTGTTTGATCGTAACAAGCTCAAAAAGCGCAAAAACCGATGTTTTGAACCTTACAGTGGCCAGGTGTAATCTAAGGAGAACAAGTATAAAAAAAAACACTAAAAATGTCCTTGTAACCATAGAATAATAACACATAGATAAATGTCAAGGATGCTGAACTAAACTATAAATTCCAAACCGGCAGTGCCGATCTCCGGTTCATGGCCCTTCAGCCAGAAAATGCAACGGGGATTTGGGCGCCAGCTATCCTATGTTTTCGCACACCCTTCCCGTTTACCTTTTATGACATCTCCAGGTAAACATTAGAGCTGGGTCGACTCTGGCTAAGCTTACAGAGTCAGGCCGCTGATCCCCGTCCCAAGCCAAATAACCAGCAACGAAAGAGCTTGAACGTCCTCACGGTTACAGGATTTCAAGTCTAGCGTTATACCAAAGGGTATAAAAAATTCGTTCAATATTCCATTCAAAATATATTCTATTGAAATTACTAAGTAGCCAACTCGAAATTTGATTTCCTAAATTTTGTTAGGTACTTAATATCTAGTGCTTTATTACATATTTGAGATACCTTTTAAATACTGGCATGTACACGTTAGTTTATTTTAGGGTGAGAGGGTCCAACTTAGAAAAACCGAAAGAAAAGAATGATACTAAAAATGTATGACATTATGGAGGAAATCATAAAAACTTGACATTTGGCTGAGGGAGGCAGCTACGAAGCCTCACCTCCTCCTAAGCACATGGCGATCTCAAACAAAAAGAAATGTTATTAATAAAGTAAGTATTGACAATTCCTTGTTTAAGTAATTAACCTTACAAAAACCTTATGAAGAATGCATAGGTAGGAGAAAGAAGAAGAAAAATAGTGCCCAAATGAAATCTTTACTTACACTCCAATCGGACCAACTCCAGGGCCCCCACCACCATGAGGAATACAAAATGTTTTGTGGAGATTCAAATGGGAGACATCGGCTCCAAAGTCACCAGGTCGGCAAAGACCAACTTGGGCGTTCATATTTGCTCCGTCTAAGTAGACTTGACCTCCCCTCTCGTGTATTGCAGAACATACTTCTTGAACTGTCTCTTCAAAAACGCCACTAGTTGATGGATAGGTGATCATCAAACAAGCTAAATTGTTTGCGTATTTATCGGCCTAAAATATAATAAATAAGATAATGGTTTCGCCATACAGAATTACAAAAACTGTAATTATTTCGAGATTTTGGATGGGGAGGAAGGAGATAAAACTAGATTTGTTTGACTTACTAGATTTCATTATAGATACGATTGACTACTTTTCATCTTTAAAGTTGTGGTGGTGGATCAGATGATTGGATCTACTTTTCACTGTTCACATTAGCTTGGTCAAAAATCCCTAAAAGATATGATGTTCAACCAAGGGTCTATGAGCTAAACGCTCCAGATAGCAAATAAGGAAAAGAAAAATAAGAATAATTCAGTATAGAAAATAAGGGAAACAAAAACAAATATAGTGTACGTTCAGCTTAGCAAATAAGGGAAAGAAAAATAAATATAGCATACCTTCAGTAGGCTATAGCAAATAAAGGAAAGAAAAATAAATATAGTACACGTTCAGTATAGTAAATAATGGAAACAAAAATAAGTATAGTATACGTTCAGCATAGCAAATAAGGGAATCAAAATAAACAAAATCGTCAAGCTAAACTGTTTGCATACTTATCAGCCTGAAAAATAATTGCCAAGTCAAAAATTTTGTTCAAAGAAGGAAAAATCCCCGGTGACAAGTTAATAAGAGGGATGCTTCAATTGAAGAATTAACCGTAGTTTCAAAATTAAGGAGAAACTTATTTAGATATCTTACTCGAGTTCATTTTTTAAATATATTTTTAGCAAGATAAAATGATCAGGTAATTGTTGCACGACGTCACTAGATTGTCCCTTCACAGTGCCACAATAGCTTTTACAATACTATAGGCAGCCCAATAGGTAAAGAGCGATGTGAGCACAATGTATTATTTATTTTTTAGTTTTAGACCAGGGCACATCGTATAGAAGGAGTTGTCATAGAAAATTCAAAAAGGGTTCATTCGATTGTAAACTGAAAGGACTACTGCCCTTTTTAATAGTCAGAAGTGATTGGAGGGCGACCAGCCCCCCCCCACTCACGCCCATAATTTCCCCAAATACATCCAATCAAAATTTTGAGATAGCCATTTTGTTCAGCGTAGTTAAAAGGTCCGGAAATTATGTCTTTGAGAATGACACCCCTCCCTAGCCCTTAAGGCAAAGGTTGTAAGTTATGCCCTAAGGGTATACAAGGTTTTTATAGGTAAGGTGGTCGGATAAAATTCGAAAGGAGGTAATTGGATTGGAAATCAGAAGTTCTAGTGCCCTTTTTAAGACTCAAAGTGATCAGATGGCAGCATCCCCCACAAACGTGTGTTTTCCGAAATTGCATCTGATAGAAATTTTGAGATAGCCATCTGTTCAAAACTAGTCCCCAGGAGTCTGGAGGCAAGGGTTGTAAGTTAAGCCCCAAGGCCATATAAATTTTTTTAGAAGAGGCTCATTTGACTGGAAATGCATACTTATAGTTTCCTTTTAAAAGTGATAAGGGGAAGCTAGCCTCCCTTCTCCCAGACATCCTTTTTTCCCCAAACGTATCCAATCAAAATTGTGAGATGGCCATTTTGTTCACAATAGTCCAAAGAGCATATAACAATGTCTTCAAGGTGGACACAACCCCTCCCCAGAGCCCAGGAGCGGGGGTTGTAAGCTATCCCCATGGCATATAAGGTTTTCATAAGACGGGTGGTCATATAAACTTTCGATCGGAGGGGCATATTTGATTGGAAGGTGGAAGTCCTAGTTTCCTTTTTAAGAGTCAAAAGTAAATGGACGGCAACCACCCCCTCCCACCCCAAAGCCTTTCATTCCCCAAAACACATCCAATTAAAATTTTAAGAGATCTATTCTGTTCAGAACTGTCGAAAAATCCAGTAATTATGTCTTTGGGAATGTATCAAGGTGGAGCTTTTAAGGAATATTTAGGCGGATGTTGAACTAAATCAAAACAAGCCATGAGCATGTGGATTTTCTAAAAGGTGACAAAGTAATATCACAAGAACGGCTTAAATTATTAAGCTAGACCTTTAAGGATAAATTGTGGCGGATCTTGAACTAGCCAGAAGGCACTATGTACAGCAACAGTTGGTGTAACTCATGGGGCTAAGGTCCTAAGGTGAAACTTGTAGGAAACATTTTAGGGAGAGTTTCAATGAAACGAAGAAACAATAAGCATGTAGGTTAAGCACTATCATAGGTAGCGCCGCTCGATAATAGCTAGAAATATTATTGAAACATTTAAAGGATCTAATTCAATTCAAAGTTAAAAGTTCTATGACCAATTTTAAGAGTAAAAGGAGATTGGAGGAGAAGCCCATTCATTTTCCAATCACATCCAGTCAAATTTTTTTGAGAGCCGTTTTGCTCTGCATAGTAGAATGGTCCAGCAACTATGTCTTCAGAGATACTAGGCACGTCAACCCCCCGCAATTATGCAATCGGCCCACTGAACTTCAAAAATAAACATTGCTTTAAAATAAATCAAAAGGCATTGTGTTTATGATTGCCAATAAGACACCTCAGCAATATATCGAGAACGACTGGGGGTATGAAGTTGAAACTTTTGGTGATACTACTATTACTACTTCTGCTCTTACAGTTTAAATAAACCAAAACAGTGCAAGTGTATCCAGGTTGTCAAAGAGCATAAATAGAATGTTTTGGGAATGATAATAAGTTTTATTTTTCACGTTAACTTGAGGAAGTGTAAAATTAAATTAAACAATATTATTTGTGCCCAGATTAAAATTGTTGAAAACTTTTCCCCAACATACAAATAGCAAGCCAAACTATAGATTTTTATGCAAAAAAAGCGAAAAGACATGAAATTTTTTTTTTTCCATGAAAAAGACTATGTCAATAATAAAAGATAACAAATTTAATTTAAAAGCTTTTTCCACGAGACCAGTTTTCAAAGAAAAGTAAAGAGCTCTATTAAGCCAAAAATAAGCAGAAAAAATTCAGATAATCTTCCAAGCGTAAAAATCCCACAAATAACCATCAATAAATAAATGGAGTCCAAAACAAACATAAATTACAATAAATAACCAAGTCAAACTCAAAATGAGCGAAATTTAACATGAGTAGGGCTGAGCACCCCGTGCCTTCTCAAGACCAGAATTTTGCCTTTTGCCTTTTATTATTTATTTATTTATTTTTATTATTTATTTACCATATTTTGCCTTTTACTGAAAAAAAAAATACTGTGGATTGTCAGTTTAATACACAAATACTTATATTTACTCCTTAAAGTTTTGATAATTTTTTATTTATTAAAGTAAAAAAGTGAAAACATTTATAATGTATTTTGTTTTTAGTAAAGTGCAGTTTACATTCTGGTCTTGAAAAGGCATGGGGGTTGTCAGCACTACTAATGTCATGTTAATCATGTTATTCGGTTATTTATTGTAATTTCTGTTCGTTCCGGGTTCCATTTATTTATTGATGGTGTTTTGTGTTAATTTTAGACTTGCATTGAATTTATTTCTACTCATTTTTGGCTTAATGAAGCTCTTTACTTTTCTTTAAAAAAATGTTTTGAGGAAAAATAAATTAATCAATGCAAAAAATCGTCTGAACCAATAGAAAAACACCAAAAATTTCAGTAGCGGTTTACCAACATTCAATATTTGAACAACCAAGAAATTGAATGTTAAAGATGTGGCAAGAATGAATCAGCTAAAAGTTCCAATTTTCAATTTTTATGCGGCTAAAATTACAACACGGTTACCCTTAAACAATTCGTATTTTATAGGCTAAATTTTTCATAAATTGTCAGAAATTCCGTCACATTTTGTATCCAACGGTTTCTGGGCAAGTTGATTATTAAGCTAATATTGCAATATAGAATCCTGAAATCAGGACGTGGTAAGTATGTATTTTATAACAAAAATGTTTAATTTCCAACTAAATTTGATATTTGTAGTCCTTTTTTTAAAGTTACAATCTACAAATAATTAGATTGCAATTATAGATTAAAAGATTCAAATGAGAACCTCGTAAAGCAAAACTAGCAGGTAGCTGTGACTCCGCTCGAGGCTCAGTCGCTACACGTAGGGCAGCCAGCAGTCTTACAGGCCAAAGCTCTGAAATAGCTTACTGCTCCAAATTTTACAATTTGGTACAGCGTTCTTTTGGGATCGTGAATTATACCATTTATTCACAAAGCAGACAATGTTACTTTTTTTTCTTAGCTGTTTAAGGAAGCTAATTAGCTAATGTATTAAAAAATTATCTTTACAGGTATGTAGCAGTTATTACGACGTAGCCCTGAAGCACAAATCACAGACATGCTCACAGAACTTTTGGATATAAACCAAAAAAGAATAAAAAATTAGCATTTGTTTTGACTACTTTATATAAAAAGCTGCTATTATAATAAATTTCTAAATTTGTAAAAAATGATCGTTATTAATATACGGGGGGATTTACGTACGGGGGTTTTCCGGGGAGAATTTTCCGCTGAGGGGGAGTTTTCCACAGGAAAAATTTTGTGTGTGTGGGGGGGGGGCAGGGTCCTCGAATTTATTTTCTTCCGATATCAATGCAATGCGCGACGGGTAGCATAGTCCTCAATATAATTTGAAATTATTGATTTTTATCGAAGCATATCATATAATTGCATAAAGGGTAGGTTCTGTTCCTCTCCAGGCAATTTAAAATTGTGCCCCCTTTTGTGTACAGCTTCGGTAATCGTTTTTTCTACTTCTCTCTAGTTTAGGTTAACCCTGAATACTTTTTAACTCAAAGATTTTTTGAGTTCTCACGACTAGCAACTTTTAGATTTTTGGGAAGGGAGTGGGGTCGTATCAGTAATCATAAAAAGGGTGCACAAGAGAAATAGTTTCTAAACGGGTTGCATACTTTCAAAAGAAGTTGATCCATATCGACCCTTCCATCTTTGCTCATTGCTATGGGTTCGACTTTCATACCAGCCATCTGTGCAGATGCAGGATTGGTACCATGGGCAGAAACTGGGATTAGACAAACATCACGCTTTCCCTCACCGCATGCCTCCAAATAAGATTTGATTGTTCTTAGGCCTGCATATTCTCCTTGAGCTCCACTATAAAATCCAACAAATTACAAATTCAATAAACTCTTGGTATAAAATCCAAAAAATTATAAATTCAATAACCTCTTGGTATAAAATCCAACAAAATATAAATTCAAACAAATTACTAAAGAGCTCTACTATAAAATCCAACAAATTATAAATTCAATAAACTCTTGGTATAAAATCCAACAAAATTATAAATTCAATAAACTCTAGGTTACTCTAACTATTAGCTTATTAGTCCGACTCACTGTCACTTTTTACTAGTTTTGAATTTGAAATTCACATAGATTTAAATTTAATTCATATAAACGACCAATTCCCAATCGAATTCACCTCCTCCAGAGTTCATACGACGACCCTATAATAAGTTAGAGTCAATAGGTTAGATATCAAGAGTGATAATAAGAAACGAAACAAGAACTTTGAACAAGACGGTTTAAGAGAAGAACAATGGTACCTCCTCCTAATTTACTACTTTATGTGATGCAGTGTAATAAACCCTTGAATTAATACAAAAAAAAAAAATACTAAACTTAAAAAAAAGATTTGATTACTAAATCAGTATTAGATACTTTAAAAATACAGAAGTACCTATTCCAATCTGAAAAATTTTTAAGTACCTTGGTAGTGTATAGAAAAAATTTATTACATGATTATTATTGTCATAATCTGATTGTTTATTACTACTACCACTATTTTTTATTAGGGTTTAGTATTATTTATAATCAGGCTATTATACTATCACTATTATTATTACCTAAAAACGCTCCAACTATTAATGATACTAAAATTCATCAGAGTACCGAAAGAATTGATATAAAATGTCATTTTCAACTAAAAAAGAAAGGAAAGAAGAATACAGGAATATTCCATTAACAAACATAAACAAACACCATACCGGAACAAGGGTAGAATTTTCCAATGACATGGTAAAAAAATATAACAAGACTATAAAATAAATATTCTAGTTTAGTAATTCTTTTTGTTTCTTTTTTACCCTATACTTTAAGTACGGCACATTTTGGTTGGAATTTATTCTTGACTATGTATGAATAAAATGATTTTAACTTGAAAACTCAAAACATCTTAAAAATGTTTCATTTTATATGGAGTCATTTTCCTAAAACGTAAGTAATTGGAATAGAAAATTTGTGGTGGGGCGGACCCAACTGAATCGAGGCTTAATCCTCAAAGGTCCATTGCCTCCCCACTCTAGGAGGCTGAGCATAATGAGTCCCCACTCCAAGTCAGGACACCCCGAGTCAAATCCAGGCAATACCTGGATTTGAAACCTAAATCCTGAAGGATACAGGATTACAAATCCAGTGTGCTATCCACTCGTCTAGCATGGCTCTGGTAAAAATAAACTTTTAAACTATTGGAAATCAATCAAAATCAAGGACTTATAACAACAATCTTGTACCAAAATATAAATTTCAAATAATTTGAGCTCTAGAAAAATGAAGTTTTTTAACCAATCAATTCTCACGGGTTGGGGGTACACTTGACTACAATAAGCTAATACGAAAATGTAATATCACTTCTGAATATTTTTTTCCGCTTTTTTCTTGTCTTTTTTTTTCAGCATTTACATTGAGATCTCCTTGTTGTTGTCTCTTAGAGATTACATCGGCGGAAGTTAGGGCTTGCTGAATAATTTGGATAAATGATGCTCAAAAGCACTCACAGAAACCAAATTCAGATCACTAAAACATAAGCTTTTATCTGAAGACAAGAAAACTAGAATATCATATTTTTAGCCAACTTTGATACAGTTTTGGGAACCTTTGGTGGCAACTCTGCGTATTTAGGTATAATTGAAATGCAGTATTGTACCTGTTAGGTTGAAAGCTAATCCTGTCAAATCCTGTAATTTCACAAAGGTCACTTTCTAATTCAGATATTAGCTCCTTGTAGCCTTCAGTTTGTGATGCTGGTGCGAATGGATGAATACTTGTGAACCCAGGAAGGCTGCACGGCTTTAACTCAGTTGCACTATTCAGCTTCATTGTGCATGAGCCCTAAACAATAAATTAGTTTCAAATTTAAATTGTGCTTTCCACTTCAAATTTTTCCAGAGAGGATGGAATGAACTACTAGTGAGCATTAGGGAGGCGAAACACGCACCTCAGTTTAAAAAGAATTTAAAAGATTATTTTTTGAGGGATAAATGTTGAATTTTATTATGGGTGGTAGGGTGATTAGGGGAAGAAGGGTGGGTTCGGGAGGTAAGGGTGGGCTAGGGAGGTAAAGATGAGCTAGGGAGGTAAGGGTGGGCAGGGGGTAAGGTGGGGTTGGGAGGAATGAAAGGGGGAGGGAGAGTTGTGCATTAGTGAATAAGAGAGATTAGATTTGTTATTATAGGTAAGTAGATATGTGGACTTTCGCGCGAATACAAATCCTCATAGGTTTTCCCCAGCGCAAAATTGTTGTATCTATTTATTTATTTGTGAATGTTGAAATAAAAACTTGAACTTGAACTTGAGGGATCCTTTAGACATATCTTGGGTAGATGCTCCTCAGTATTCCCCCTTTTTAAAGATATGTCCAAAGATTAACTAATATGGTTAAAAAGGAATTCTTACAGTGATTTAAAGTAAGATAAAGAACTTGCTCGTTGCTCATGGTGTTTTTCTTTTTTGTCACCATAATTATTTTATTTTTTTTCAAAAAGTACATACGCATCTAAAAATTAATATTCAAGGAATAAAATGGCATTCATATGTCTATGACTCCAAAACTCCATTCCAGACGACAGTGCAAAATACCCGATTGGGTCTGAACTTGACTGAAAAAAAAATCCTTCCATTGGATTAACTGTTAATTTAATCAAAAAAATATTTATCAACATTTTTAGAGATTATCAATATAATTAATTAGTTTATAAAAATGAATAATCAATAAAATTAATTAATAATGATTCAAATAATAACTAGTTTTTATAAAAATTGGTTAACAACCAATTTTTATCAAATCAAACAGTGGTTTAATTTGCAAGTGTTAACAGGAGGAAACTGTGTCATTTTAATGAACATTACGGGCTATATATATATCAATCTTTTCCTTTCTTTTTCTCTCGTTCGCTATATGCCTTTGATTCAATATAAAGAATGCAATGGCCGAAAAGTGGCAAGTTTTCCCTAATCCAGTTTTATTAATCTGTATAAACTTAATATATGTAGTATAGCATACGGCTTTTATAGATTTAATTTCAAATAGTAAGAAAAAATAGTAAAAAATGAAGCAAAAAAAAAGAAAAGGGAAATAGCTTACCAAAGGAATCATAGAATGAACAAGTGACAAATCTTTATTTTCTAGGCTTTTGATGTACCGCATTATCTGTGTTTCTGAGTGGTGAGAGTTGAAAATCTTTTGTGTAAGAAAAGGGCTTGTTCTTGCAAACGGTCCATGTGAAATATGACGATCTAACACATCCTTCTTCGAACTAATCTGTAAAATTCATCAGCGTTTTATTCGTTCTGAAGTAATATTCTTTAGATATTCAGTAAACTCAAAAATAACGAACGAGTTAGGTTACTGGACGAAATTATCCTCTATGGCTAAAATCCCTGAATCTCAACAGCTATTATTTTCTGCATCATCGGAATTCTATCTCGCGAAAAAAAAAACACTTAAACATTGCTTAATTTTGAGTTTTGCGAGCATATTGGACCTCACTAAAGAAAACTGGGCTTTATCTTCTGTTCTCTATAAAAAAAAAAAAAAAAAAAAAAAAAAAAAAAAAAAAAAAAAAAAAAAAAAAAAAAAAAAAAAAAAAAAAAAACCTATGAGATGGGTGAATTGTTAGATTTCTTGCCCTTTTGTAGTAAGCTTACTATATGATTGTTTATTTGAGAAACAAATCAATAAAACAAAAACTATAGCTCTAGAAAGCTGCAGTAAAGTTAAAAGGTTATTGCTATGAGTAAGAAAGCTAGCTGTCTTTCGAAAAGAAGGATTAAAAGCTTCTTAAAAAGAGATTGTTGCATTAAAATTCAATTATAACTTACTCAGCTATAACATAGCTTACTAAATTATATTATATTTGGGAAACGAATCAATACAAAAAGACAGTAGCTATAGAAAGCTGTAGTAGAGTTAAATAGTTAATGCTATGAGATTTTAAGTTAGCTGCTCCTTGAAAAGAAAAATTAAAAGTTTCTCAAAAAGATAAATTGTTACAATATGATTCAACTTTAACTTACTCAACTGTAATATAGCTTTTAATATCATATTTTATTTGAGAAACAAATCAATAAAACAAAAACTGTGGCTCTAGAAAACTGCAGTAATGTTAATAAGTTTTTGCTATGAGTAAAAAGTTAGCCGTCTTTCGAAAAGAAGTATTAAAATTCTTAAAATGAGATTGCTCCATTAAAATTCAATTATAACTTACTCAACTATAACATAGCTTACTATATTATATTCTATTTGAGAAACGAATCATTAAAACAAAGAGTAGCTATAGAAAGCTGTAGTAGAGTTAAATAGTTAATGCTATGAGATTTAAAGTTAGCTGCTCCTTGAAAAGAAAAATTAAAAGTTTCTCAAAAAGATAAATTGTTACAATATGATTCAACTTTAACTTACTCAACTGTAATATAGCTTTTAATATTATATTTTATTTGAGAAACAAATCAATAAAACAAAAAATGTAGCTCTAGAAAGCTGCAGTAAAGTTAAAAAGTTGTTGCTATGAGTAAGAAAGCTAGCTGTCTTTCGAAAAGAAGGATTAAAAGCTTCTTAAAAAGAGATTGTTGCATTAAAATTCAATTATAACTTACTCAACTATAACATAGCTTACTAAATTATATTATATTTGGGAAACGAATAAATAAAAAAAACTGTAGCTATAGAAAGTTGTAGTAGAGTTAAATAGTTTATACTATGAGATTTAAAGTTAGCTGCTCCTTGAAAAGAAAAATTAAAAGTTTCTCAAAAAGATAAATTGTTACAATATGATTCAACTTTAACTTACTCAACTGTAATATAGCTTTTAATATTATATTTTATTTGAGAAACAAATCAATAAAACAAAAAATGTAGCTCTAGAAAGCTGCAGTAAAGTTAAAAGGTTGTTGCTATGAGTAAGAAAGCTAGCTGTCTTTCGAAAAGAAGGATTAAAAGCTTCTTAAAAAGAGATTGTTGCACTAAAATTCAATTATAACTTACTCAACTATAACATAGCTTACTAAATTATATTCTATTTGGGAAACGAATAAATAAAAAAAAACTGTAGCTATAGAAAGTTGTAGCAGAGTTAAATAGTTTATACTATGAGATTTAAAGTTAGCTGCTCCTTGAAAAGAAAAATTAAAAGTTTCTCAAAAAGATAAATTGTTACAATATGATTCAACTTTAACTTACTCAACTGTAATATAGCTTTTAATATTATATTTTATTTGAGAAACAAATCAATAAAACAAAAAATGTAGCTCTAGAAAGCTGCAGTAAAGTTAAAAAGTTGTTGCTATGAGTAAGAACGCTAGCTGTCTTTCGAAAAGAAGGATTAAAAGCTTCTTAAAAAGAGATTGTTGCATTAAAATTCAATTATAACTTACTCAACTATAACATAGCTTACTAAATTATATTCTATTTGGGAAACGAATAAATAAAAAAAACTGTAGCTATAGAAAGTTGTAGTAGAGTTAAATAGTTTATACTATGAGATTTAAAGTTAGCTGCTCCTTGAAAAGAAAAATTAAAAGTTTCTCAAAAAGATAAATTGTTACAATATGATTCAACTTTAACTTACTCAGCTGTAATATAGCTTTTAATATTATATTTTATTTGAGAAACAAATCAATAAAACAAAAAATGTAGCTCTAGAAAGCTGCAGTAAAGTTAAAAGGTTGTTGCTATGAGTAAGAAAGCTAGCTGTCTTTCGAAAAGAAGGATTAAAAGCTTCTTAAAAAGAGATTGTTGCATTAAAATTCAATTATAACTTACTCAACTATAACATAGCTTACTAAATTATATTCTATTTGGGAAACGAATAAATAAAAAAAACTGTAGCTATAGAAAGTTGTAGTAGAGTTAAATAGTTTATACTATGAGATTTAAAGTTAGCTGCTCCTTGAAAAGAAAAATTAAAAGTTTCTCAAAAAGATAAATTGTTACAATATGATTCAACTTTAACTTACTCAGCTGTAATATAGCTTTTAATATTATATTTTATTTGAGAAACAAATCAATAAAAAAAAAAATGTAGCTCTAGAAAACTGCAGTAAAGTTAATAAGTTGTTGCTATGAGTAAAAAGCTAGCTGTCTTTCGAAAAGAAGGATTAAAAGCTTCTTAAAAAGAGATTGTTGCATTAAAATTCAATTATAACTTACTCAACTATAACATAGCTTACTAAATTATATTCTATTTGGGAAACGAATAAATAAAAAAAACTGTAGCTATAGAAAGTTGTAGTAGAGTTAAATAGTTTATACTATGAGATTTAAAGTTAGCTGCTCCTTGAAAAGAAAAATTAAAAGTTTCTCAAAAAGATAAATTGTTACAATATGATTCAACTTTAACTTACTCAACTGTAATATAGCTTTTAATATTATATGTTATTTGAGAAACAAATCAATAAAACAAAAAATGTAGCTCTAGAAAGCTGCAGTAAAGTTAAAAAGTTGTTGCTATGAGTAAGAAAGCTAGCTGTCTTTCGAAAAGAAGGATTAAAAGCTTCTTAAAAAGAGATTGTTGCATTAAAATTCAATTATAACTTACTCAACTATAACATAGCTTACTAAATTATATTCTATTTGGGAAACGAATAAATAAAAAAAACTGTAGCTATAGAAAGTTGTAGTAGAGTTAAATAGTTTATACTATGAGATTTAAAGTTAGCTGCTCCTTGAAAAGAAAAATTAAAAGTTTCTCAAAAAGATAAATTGTTACAATAAGATTCAACTTTAACTTACTCAACTGTAATATAGCTTTTAATATTATATTTTATTTGAGAAACAAATCAATAAAACAAAAAATGTAGCTCTAGAAAGCTGCAGTAAAGTTAAAAAATTGTTGCTATGAGTAAGAAAGCTAGCTGTCTTTCGAAAAGAAGGATTAAAAGCTTCTTAAAAAGAGATTGTTGCATTAAAATTCAATTATAACTTACTCAACTATAACATAGCTTACTAAATTATATTCTATTTGGGAAACGAATAAATAAAAAAAACTGTAGCTATAGAAAGTTGTAGTAGAGCTAAATAGTTTATACTATGAGATTTAAAGTTAGCTGCTCCTTGAAAAGAAAAATTAAAAGTTTCTCAAAAAGATAAATTGTTACAATATGATTCAACTTTAACTTACTCAACTGTAATATAGCTTTTAATATTATATTTTATTTGAGAAACAAATCAATAAAACAAAAAATGTAGCTCTAGAAAGCTGCAGTAAAGTTAAAAGGTTGTTGCTATGAGTAAGAAACCTAGCTGTCTTTCGAAAAGAAGGATTAAAAGCTTCTTAAAAAGAGATTGTTGCATTAAAATTCAATTATAACTTACTCAACTATAACATAGCTTACTAAATTATATTCTATTTGGGAAACGAATAAATAAAAAAAACTGTAGCTATAGAAAGTTGTAGTAGAGTTAAATAGTTTATACTATGAGATTTAAAGTTAGCTGCTCCTTGAAAAGAATAATTAAAAGTTTCTCAAAAAGATAAATTGTTACAATATGATTCAACTTTAACTTACTCAACTGTAATATAGCTTTTAATATTATATTTTATTTGAGAAACAAATCAATAAAACAAAAAATGTAGCTCTAGAAAGCTGCAGTAAAGTTAAAAAGTTGTTGCTATGAGTAAGAAAGCTAGCTGTCTTTCGAAAAGAAGGATTAAAAGCTTCTTAAAAAGAGATTGTTGCATTAAAATTCAATTATAACTTACTCAACTATAACATAGCTTACTAAATTATATTCTATTTGGGAAACGAATAAATAAAAAAAACTGTAGCTATAGAAAGTTGTAGTAGAGTTAAATAGTTTATACTATGATATTTAAAGTTAGCTGCTCCTTGAAAAGAAAAATTAAAAGTTTCTCAAAAAGATAAATTGTTACAATATGATTCAACTTTAACTTACTCAACTGTAATATAGCTTTTAATATTATATTTTATTTGAGAAACAAATCAATAAAACAAAAAATGTAGCTCTAGAAAGCTGCAGTAAAGTTAAAAAGTTGTTGCTATGAGTAAGAAAGCTAGCTGTCTTTCGAAAAGAAGGATTAAAAGCTTCTTAAAAAGAGATTATTGCATTAAAATTCAATTATAACCTACTCAACTATAACATAGCTTACTAAATTATATTCTATTTGGGAAACGAATAAATAAAAAAAACTGTAGCTATAGAAAGTTGTAGTAGAGTTAAATAGTTAATGCTATGAGATTTAAAGTTAGCTGCTCCTTGAAAAGAAAAATTAAAAGTTTCTCAAAAAGATAAATTGTTACAATATGATTCAACTTTAACTTACTCAACTGTAATATAGCATTTAATATTATATTTTATTTGAGAAACAAATCAATAAAACAAAAAATGTAGCTCTAGAAAGCTGCAGTAAAGTTAAAAAGTTGTTGCTTTGAGTAAGAAAGCTAGCTGTCTTTCGAAAAGAAGGATTAAAAGCTTCTTAAAAAGAGATTGTTGCATTAAAATTCAATTATAACTTACTCAACTATAACATAGCTTACTAAATTATATTCTATTTGGGAAACGAATAAATAAAAAAAAACTGTAGCTATAGAAAGTTGTAGTAGAGTTAAATAGTTTATACTATGAGATTTAAAGTTAGCTGCTCCTTGAAAAGAAAAATTAAAAGTTTCTCAAAAAGATAAATTGTTACAATATGATTCAACTTTAACTTACTCAACTGTAATATAGCTTTTAATATCATATTTTATTTGAGAAACAAATCAATAAAACAAAAAATGTAGCTCTAGAAAGCTGCAGTAAAGTTAAAAAGTTGTTGCTATGAGTAAGAAAGCTAGCTGTCTTTCGAAAAGAAGGATTAAAAGCTTCTTAAAAAGAGATTGTTGCATTAAAATTCAATTATAACTTACTCAACTATAACATAGCTTACTAAATTATATTCTATTTGGGAAACGAATAAATAAAAAAAACTCTAGCTATAGAAAGTTGTAGTAGAGTTAAATAGTTTATACTATGAGATTTAAAGTTAGCTGCTCCTTGAAAAGAAAAATTAAAAGTTTCTCAAAAAGATAAATTATTACAATATGATTCAACTTTAACTTACTCAACTGTAATATAGCTTTTAATATTATATTTTATTTGAGAAACAAATCAATAAAACAAAAAATGTAGCTCTAGAAAGCTGCAGTAAAGTTAAAAAGTTGTTGCTATGAGTAAGAAAGCTAGCTGTCTTTCGAAAAGAAGGATTAAAAGCTTCTTAAAAAGAGATTGTTGCATTAAAATTCAATTATAACTTACTCAACTATAACATAGCTTACTAAATTATATTCTATTTGGGAAACGAATAAATAAAAAAAACTGTAGCTATAGAAAGTTGTAGTAGAGTTAAATAGTTAATGCTATAAGATTTAAAGTTAGCTGCTCCTTGAAAAGAAAAATTAAAAGTTTCTCAAAAAGATAAATTGTTACAATATGATTCAACTTTAACTTACTCAACTGTAATATAGCTTTTAATATTATATTTTATTTGAGAAACAAATCAATAAAACAAAAAATGTAGCTCTAGAAAACTGCAGGAAAGTTAAAAAGTTGTTGCTACGAGTCAGAAAGTTAGTTGTTTTCGAAAAGAACGATAAAAAGCCTCTCAAAAAGAAAAGCTGTTGCATTGAAATTCAATAAGTTTTGCACAAACATGCAGCAGAATCTATATGAAATAAAAGACCTCAGTAATGTCAAATAACTTTGGAATTCAAGTGTTAAGCTTCTGATTCAAAGCAGACGGAATGCTTGAGGAACTTTTGGTACTATTTACATAATTATTCATATGAATTAAGAATTCATATTAACCGTATATGTCCCAACCTTTTCGTTTTAATTTGGGAACGTGGTTTCACTTGGGAACTACAGAATTTATAAAAAATCCATTTACAGAATGTATACCAATTCTATTTTGTATCTATTAATCAATAATAACCTGTTTCTAAAGTGTTCTTCCGTGCAGGTCTATTTCTATTCCATACCTTTAGTGAGGCATACGAAAATGTCTCCGCCGGTTTGAAATCCACACAATATCTATTTTTTCTGTATTGTCTCTCAAATTCCTTAGTCAACCGGTTGGCAAATATATTTCAAAAATATAATTCATACATAAATACATATATACATATTTTTTAATCTCCATACTATCATATTCTGGATCAAAAAGCGCAAGTGACAACATTTCATGATATACTCTAACTAAGAAATATTTACCGCGCTTCAAATAAATATTCTTCTAACAAAAGTAACAGAAACTCCAGCCAACCGCAGGAGAAATCAAGATCCATACTAAGAAACGGGAGGAAACAAGGAAGGGAACTGTAAACACATACGCAGACAGACCTTACCTAACCTCGGTTGCAACGACACATGTGTACAGCGATATGGACGTTTCTTGCTTAATTGTCAAGTTTGAAAAACTTACTACTTAAGGATTAGCTCTGTTCAATACTGTACTTTAATATGGAATAGTTTGACTGGTAGCAAAAAAAATCAAATGGAAAAAATTTATGCCAATATCATGCTAGCTTTTTTTAAAGGAGATGTCAAATGTCATTTGAACGGTTCAGTATTAGTAGTCTAGAAAAAAACTTCAAGATATAGCGTAAAAAAGGTGCTAAAGTTGAAAAGTTACACTTTTGCTGAGAACAATGAACAAAAGCAAAGTAAATCGATTTGGCTTGCTGTTACTATGAAAGAAAATAAAATATTTTTCGAGACCTTCAGCAACTGATGAAATATCTCCGCCAGCATAGGACTTGAACAAAGTTTGCGAATTAAATGAAAAACACTTGAGTATCAGCCTTGGCATCAACTTTCAACACGTCATGATCGATGCAATTACTGATCCCAGCATTACAGTCTGAGTAAAATTTCTACAGCCATACTGAACACTTTATACGATCCGGTACCATTAAGTCGAACAAAAAAAAAAAAAAAAATCGGCATTATATTTTAGATTTTCTTTTTTTACCATTGACATATTTTAATAAAAAAAAAAGTACCTCATCAGCTATTGTTTCGGCACCAAACACCCAAAGAAGGTCATTTACATCTTCTTCTGTTACAGTCTCGTCAAGGGAAACTCCTATCTGAAATACAAAGAGTTTTATGGAAATATTTGTTTGCTAATACATACAAAAATGCAAACAAATTTTATAGGAGCTCACACGCGAAAACTTGCACATAAATATACCTGACAGTAGACTGCTTTACCAAGTTTTGATTCTTAAGAAACTCGTTCTTATGCTTGTAAACAAAGTTAAAACTCTACCGCTTACAGAACTTGCGTGGTTTACACGGAAAAAGGGGTCAACTACCCCTCCCAGACCTCGTTTTACCCCCTCCCCCGGCTGAAAGTATTTTCAAAAGCTTGTCAAAACTAAGATAAGCCTGCATAATTCAAGCATCAACAGAAACAGATCAGTTTTCTTTATTATATTCTGCCTTTATGGTACTATATGGCTCATTTTTCAGGTTTCACTGTCACTCTCATTTGATTTGGGAAAATTGGCTCCAACTCCCCCCCCCCCCTCCCCAGGATTTTGACGAAATGATGCCATCAGAAAAGAACTCGTTCTGTTCACGAAAAACCGTTACACATCTTTTTACACATACATACAAAGACTTGAATTTTACGAGAGGGCCAAATTTTTCTAAGAGATCGTATCCAACCGATATCTAAATGTTATACCAGCAGATAATTCAATTAGATCCAAAATGACAAGTTACTCTGTCAATATGATTTATTACCTAGTTAATATTTCTTGATACATTAGGCATATACTCCCTGTACATGTTTCAGCATCTTATTGTTTTTGCTCTCCTAAGATTTAAATTTATCAACGAAACAAGACAAGTTTCCAATCACTCCATAGCTAAGATTCAGTTCTACCTGTCCATCAAATTAATTTTTTGTAATTTGGTGTACTGGGTTTTTTAGATTAAAAACACGCTGAATAGTCCCTTAAAATCATTGAAAAAATGACGATTTTCCTAACCAAGTTTAAATCTTTACCTGAGAAAAAGTCCAATTAATACAATGTCCTGTGGTGGCGCAGTGGGTTTGACCTTAGCTTGGTAATAAGGGACCCAGATATCGAATCATGCTGCAGGAATGCACTGCAAGGCCGACGCAGGGACCTTAGTAGTCAAGAAGCTTCGTTAATCCGATACAATACAATACAATTAATACAATGATAAAAAGAAAAAATTTCTTCAAGAACCTTCACTAAGAAAAAGTCTAGGTAATATATTAATTCTGAGACTGATGAATCCAATAATATAAGTATCAAGTCGACTTTGTCCAAGGTGCACCTTCAGGATTGTCATAAAATTTCAAAAGAAACATTAATTCATGACAAACAAACTGTAGCGAAAGTTTGACTTCAACTTGAATAAAGTGTTATAAACTACCCGCACAAAAAAAAATATTGCCTTATTAATCTTGTCATAAAATAGTTCTTAATAGTATACTCAATTGGATACCCGGCGTCATAAGACTGATTTTGTTGAACTTAGATTTACATTTCGTTCCCCTCAACTTGGTCTACCAGGTTACAAAATTTGACACTTTTTGGGCGCTTTCATTTTCTAGAGGGGAAGCACTTCTTTATGTCCTCCCTAGTGGACCCCCTTGCTTTACACCTTAAAACGACGCCATGAAGTCCCTTGCATCTCGATTCACACTAATGATTATATAAACTATTTATCATGCACAAGGTAGTCTCTCTAATATGAGAAATATATTTAAATCGCAGAACACAAATGCTCCACTCCATCTCCAGCATCTCATTTTTCTTGCTTGATGTTTAGACAGTTTAATACCCTGGTATTTTTGACGTGTAGTGAGGATCGAAGCTATGAGCGGTTGGACAGACGTTAGCAAAATTTTTAAGCAAAAGCGACTGTCTTTAGCTACGGGGATTTGACACTAGCTTTAGATTGACACTAGCTTTGACACTAGCTTCTTCTAGAGTATTTCTAGACGAACTTCTAGAACTCTAGCGAACTTTTTAGAGCTCAAGGGAACTTTTTCTAGAGTGGCCCCTCTGTTGGCCCATTTTTTTATTCTGAAAAAAGTTCAGCAAAACTAAATGTTTTTATTTCTATATGTGCAAAAATGCTTGTTGGAATGATCAAAACTCATTCAATATCATTTACTAAAGCTGAAAAAAGCCTAAAGCTGAATCAAACTACCCAATTTCTTTCTTTACAATGCATGCTTCACAAATTTGAAGTATTTTTCCCTAGCTTAATTTTCCTAATTTAAACACTAGTTTTTCCCTACAGTCCTATAATTATTTACACTCACGGGCTTTATGCTCTACAGAAAATCAAATGGTACAACAGGTGAGTCCCGCCCATAAATATTTTTTTTTAATAAATAAAAAAAGTTACATAGTCGAAGCACAGACATTCTTCAATTTCTACTTTTTAATAACGTCGTTTGAATCTTTAACCTCTGAAATGTCTGAATATTTGTAAGGTTATTTAAATAGCCTCTGATTTTTTTTTTATTTATAGAAATCATGTCAATAAACATACCTGACTGTTATCAAAATATCTCAAGTTGATTTGCTTCAATTCTGCTCTGTTTTTTACTTCATCCAATCCAAGCTTTGGCATTATTTTCAAAGTATCAAAAAAGACTTCATTCATAATAAGATTGCCACTGTCTCTAAGTCCCTTGGCAAGAACTAATGTAGAATTATGCACTCTAGACGCTATTTCTTGTAGTCCTTTTGGCCCGTGGTAGATACCGTACATAGCAGACATGTTTGCTAGCAGAGCTTGAGCGGTGCAAATGTTAGACGTGGCTTTGTCACGACGGATATGTTGTTCTCTGGTTTGAAGTGCAAGTCTATAGGCTTTTCCTCCATCCATATCCCTGGAAGAGTTTTAATATATTCACGAGAAATAAACCTAAACACTTATTTGAAATAATCATAGTTCCACAAAAACAAAAAAGCTGCATGAGTGTACATACCCCAGAACCAAAGAGAGGCAGCTAATTTTGAAGGGTTTCCGACGCTTAAAGCCATTATTAGATCCGAATGTCTTAATTTTCAAACTTAACACAATTTTCTAAAAATTAACCTCGGGAAAAATTATCTCTCCCTCCTCTTTCCTCTGTAATGGTAGATCTGGTGGAAGATGGATATTTTTAATCTAATTAATAAATAATGGAAAAAATACACTAGAGACTCTAGGCTCGTTACGGAGGAGAAAAGTTACACAAAAAGTAAAAAAGGGAGGGGGGGGGGCAAAATTCATCAGAACCCCATTCAGCGTTCCACTGAGAAAGGCACACTTTGATCAAAACTGGAGTAGGTCAGATCAAAAATAAACAGATGCCTTGTAAGACATTAATTGTTTTATTTGGGAGGTGGGACAACCATACTTCCCGGATTCAAATATTTAATAAAAAAAAGAATAAAATATGCCCTCCCCCCCCCCAAGCGGAACAAGTTAATTGTTTTACATTTTTTTTCTTTCTTTTTGTACAGGCTTCCGGATACGAGGCCGAATTATTCAGAATTTTACTATCATTTGTAGAAAAGGCTTCTCGAAGGTCAGTATCATATTGATAATTTTACCCGTTTTATTATTTTCAGTTTTATTTCAATTATAAATGGGAAGACACTGTTGTCTATGAAATTATTCAGACAATTCTATTTACTTCAATCACAGGATTGTATTTGGACACACTGTTGTCGAACTAGTTTCCACACCCTCACCTTCTTGATGGTCAAACAATTGAGACAGTTAAGAATGTCTTTCCTCTATCTAATTTATGGGGCTTAATTTGCCAAAAAACATCTGACAATTCGTGTCTATAATTGAATTTATTTTCACTTCAAGGATTCCATCATTAGACGTCACTGAAAAAGATTATACCAAATATATAACATTACATATAAGAGTTATGAACCTTAACATAAATATAGTATTAATTCAAGTATATAATATAAAAAGTGTAACATGTCACTAAAAAGTTATGAAATCAGGTACATAAGCAATTGACTTATACACTTGAAAGGCTTGATTCTTGTAGACAATATTTTAAAAACTTAATTTCCACAGTTTAGACACGTTAGCTGGGTGAGTTGAGTATATAGGCACGCAGACAAGGTCTAAAAAATCTTACCTAGTAATCCCAACCATTCTGCCAGGCATCATTCTAACAAGCGCCTCTTTACAAGCAAAGAAAGCCGCATGAGGACCACCGTATCCAAGTGGCACTCCGAAACGCTGGCTTGAACCAATGGCAATGTCGGCGCCAAGTTCTCCGGGAGGTTTCAATAGCGTCAGTGCCAACAAGTCTGAAGCACATACCACCAAAGTCTGCAAAGGAATGAGAATTTGGAGAGATCAAATGGTTAGAATAGTAGTTTTTTTTCTTTTTCTACATACATAACACAGCAGCAATCCTGCATTTTTTAGATAGCTCACCATTTTAGATTTTTTTTTTTAAATAATTAAATAAAAATTTGGTCCTCTTTTCACTTATACGCCAACTATCTACTCCACCCCCAACTTTGGACTCGAAACACAAAACTAATACAAAAACATAAATAACCCTTATGCAGTAACTGGTGAACATTAAAAAGATTCTAATCGCAGCAACCACTTTTATGATTGGCACTTTGTAATGTAAATTACGAATAAAATCAAAAAATTCGCTTGGAGTGTCTCATAAGGACCACACTTATAACATAACAAAATAAGCAGAAATTAGCCTCTAACCATCAGAGCCATCTTCTATTTGTGGATAAATATCATATCCGCGTGACGAAATTGCCTTAGAGACAGGGTCCTTTCGGATTCATTCTTAAATACTACACCAGAGCGTCAAAAAGGAAAATAAGAAATTTTTCTCCCTGTACTCTCTGTCAAAAAGCCTTGCAGCGGGGTTCAAGTTCTTTATTAATCAATAAAAAATGTTTTCGCAAAACTATCAAATTAATGACCCACGGTGATAATAGCTCCTCTGTGGGCTTATACACTCAACAATAAAAAAATAATACTATCTCCAAATACTGGAATAAAAAGATTGCTTTTCAACTCTCCGTACGGTAACAAAAACAAAACTCCCAATAAATTCGAAATAACCAAATAAATAAAATGAAATGAAATGAGGAGCATTCACCCCAGAAATTAAATTAAAATTATTAATTACTAATGAGGTCATTCCTTATCTAATTTTATTTTTAACCAACGATTTATTCAAATCTATAAAACTACGAAATTTGTTCCAAATATATGTAATGATGTGCCGTGTTGAAAAACGTGACCTTTCAGATTTTATTAAAGCCTGATGAACTACACAAGTACCCCGGGTCAAATAAGCATGAAAAACCTGATTACCATCCTGAAAAAAAAAAATATTATGCTAATAAAAATAATCAGGCAAAAGACCTTGAACATTTTTTATCATATAAAGAACAGAATGAAGAAAGGGAAAAGACGCAATGGAAGGATATTTCAAATTTAATACATACTTATCGTTGGTGATTTACCAGGGTAAGAATGCTGGCTAGGCAGGGAATTTTTAAATACATGTAGATTTTCTTACCTCTGATGGGGAAAAACATGAGTTTTAAAAGTATTAAAAAAAATAATACCATAATTAATTTATATATGAATGTACTAGAGAATGATATAGAAATTTCAGGGTCAAATACGTCAGAATAAATTTCAGATGATTCATAATTCCAATATATCTTGACAGTTTCATTCGAAGATAAATTATTTGGCCTTTAAATGATAAATCTGAATCCATTATTATCCTGAGGTATTTAATATTATCAACCCTTTCAATTTCTATGGGTGGGCCCTGAATATTAATCGTCATAATTTCCGGTGCTGCTCTCTCAAAACGGGAAAAGGCGATGAATTTTGTCTTAGCACAATTAATAGACAACCTATTTCTGAAAAATCATAAGATAAGCCTCTTCAGGGCTGATTCTAACCTGAGCTTCAAAGATTTAGAGTCGAGACTGATGATACTACAAGCCGTGTTATCGGCGAATAATGTGGGAAGGCCAATATCTTTGACGATGTTAGTGATATCATTCACACAAATAAGAAATAACAGTGGACCCAAAATAGAGCCTTGTGAGACTCCAACTGGCTGAGATTGGGATATTGATGAGGAAGAGGTATCACCTCCGTCGACACACTGATTTCGGTTTTTTAGGTACGACATTACTAAGTCATTAACAGGACCTCTTATACCGCAGTTATCAAGTTTAGCATGCAATATTTTATGAGAAATCGTATCAAATGCCTTTTTAATGCCTATAAAAATTGTAGCAGGAATAACACCTTTGTCAAGGGCGTCATAAACAAACTGAATCATTGCCATATTAGCATGCTCAGTAGAGTGAGACTTCCAGAACTCAAATTGCATCGTACTACAAAATTTAGATTTCATTAGAAAGCTGACTTGACGGTTATATAGGCACTTTTTGATCAACTTCCCAAATGTAGACAGGATTGAAACCGGCCGATAGTTTGTTGGGTTCTTCGGGTCTCTTCCTCTATACAAAGAAATAATTCTTGCAGGCTTGAAACGAGAAGAAAATCTTCTGGTTTTAAAACAGAGGTTGAACACATGGGAAAGCAGGATCACTACTTTCGGTGCTATGCACTCAATAAGATTAGTAGATGACCCGTCATTTCCTTCCGAAGGTCCGTTCTTTAAAAGCTTCCTTGTAAGTAATAGTTCATCTGAGGTTACAGGAATAAGAAAATTGGAGCAATTTTGAGACGGGGGCAGATATGATTGAAAGTCCTCTCCAGTTTCATTTCCCAGAAGACGGGCCTGGTCGGTTCCAGCAGTTGACGCGGTTTCCTCGCCAATTTTGGCAAAGTGTGCATTTGATGTTTTGATGACTTCCACTTCACCAGTTGTAAGTTTAGTTCCATCTTCGGCTGTTAATTCATCAGGAAGATCATGGGTCCTATGCTTTCCTAAGCACCTATTAATTGTTTCCCATGTCTTCTTGGGAGACCTTTCTGCATCAACAAATGCTTCAGCGAAGTATTGTCTTTTTGCTGATCTTAAAATTTTTGTTAAAGGTAAAATTCTAGTTAATTGACTTCTTGCTATTTCGGAAAGGGTTTAGGTTAGGAAACTGAAACTTTCAGGGACGGGTCTACAAGCTAAAGTATGTCCCAGGAAGTTATTTTAAAGTACCCACCCCCACTCCTTCTCCCTATTGAGGGCCCTAAAATTTCCCTACATGACAGGTCTATAACTATTGAAATTTTGACAAAACAACATTTTACCTTAATTTTCAGTTACTAGTTGCTTTTTCTGCCTTTAGTTCTGAAAATGCAATTCCTGTTATTTGAGTAGAATTCTGAGCCATATCAATGTTTTTTTTTTAATTTAGGAAATGTATTTGCATATCTTTAAAACCTTATAAAATGGAATTGAGCAAAGTTATGAAGCAGAAAACAATTTTGTTGTACCTCAATTAAGCAGATGATCTATTTGGCAAGGTTTCACTTTTATAACACACATATTTTTAAAGGTCATCAAAGGTCAGGGCCCTCTAGAGGGAGAAGGAGCGGAGGTAGTTGCTTCAAAATACCTTCCCGGGACATACATTAGTCTGTAGATTCATCCCTGAAAGTTTCATTTTCCTAACCTAAACCCTTTCTGAGATAGCAAGAAGTCAATTAACTAGAATTTTACCTTGTTAAATAATTTTTGTATGTGCGAAATTCAGCTAAACTAGCTTCAGATGGATGTATTAAGTATGCCTTATATAACAGATTTTTATTTTTTATTGATACCAGCAATCCAGGAGATATCCAAGGCTTAATCGGCTTCATACTATTTCTTCTTGATATTTGGCGTAGAGGGAAAGCGTTATTGAAACAACGTTTAGACCGATTCACAAAAAAATCAGCAGTAACATCAGGGTCAGAAGATTCTAAATAAGAAGAAAAATCACTTGAAGAAAGCAATCCTTTAAGTCTATTTAATGAATTTTTACTAGTCACTCTTATTTTTCTTTTAATAGGGCTATTAAACTCTGTAACCACATGAAGGTGAAACACAAGGATCAAATGGTCCGATAAATCTTCAACAACCACAACATTAGACTTTAGTTCCAGATTCACAAACAAAGTTTCAATAAGGGAAGCAGAATATTCCGTTATTCTTGTTGGGACTTCATAAGCTGGCAAGAGACGACCGGACAGGCAAACTGATAACATGTCAGCCCCATCAGAAGAGATTCCGTGGAAGTTACCATTGGAGTTATTGGAATTATATAAATCAATATTAAAGTCACCCATTGATAACAACAACATAACAGGTATATGATGTTGATTGTTTTGTCTTTTTCTGACTATTAGTATCTTACATATTTTCTGTACGTCTTTTCTTCGTTGGAATAATAAATCTTATCTTAGAAATAAGTAAAATGCTTGATTAGAGAATTAATAGATCGATGACCAAAAAATGGGCCCTTTTGTTTACCAGATAAATAGTAACTTATTTCCTGAGATTATATTCATTTCAGGGAGACTATATAGAATATGATGCCAGGCATGTACAAAATACTTTATTTTGTTGAAGGGAGAGAGGGGGGGGGTAAATTTGAGAAAACTAAAACAATGGTGCATCATAAATTAAATTAATAATAACAAAATTCCATCGAGACCCACTCTACAACACGAAAAAGGGGAGTAAACGCTAAAAGAAGAAAAAAAAGAAACTAAAGAAAACACTTCTATTACAGAAATGAATCGCAATAACTTGAGTCAATCACAATAACATGAACCAACAGCAATAAATAAATAAAATGTAATAACATAAATCAATTCCAACAATAAATAAAAGTCTAGGGAAAGAATTCTAAATGTAGAAAGGGTGTAAAGCTCCCCTCTTACACATATGTATGCGCCATGCTTGTTTCATTTACGAAAGGGTTCAGACTTGTCTTATTCTTCCTCAATAGCAGGACCAGGCGTTTTTCTGCCTCACCTGGCATCTTAAATTCAGATGTTGGTTGGAAATTTGCTTTGTCATAAGCTCCCCAGAAGTCAGTACAGGATTGTCCCTCGCCAAAGTTAAAAATTTGATAATAACATGCAGGAAATATTTTAACACTTTGCATGTAATACTACATACAAAGTCATTGTTTCATGGCAGTCGCAAAAAAAAAGAATGAGCCTGATTAGAAAATGTTAAGCCGAATATTGAAATTTGAACTCTTTATACAGTCTCTTTAATACAGTACTGTCTTTTTGAGCCTTCTGATATACATTTTACTAGAGCTAATGTTATTACTTTAGTGACATATCCCCACATCCCTCCCAATATATTAGTCCCGATTGCCCAAGTATAAGTTTTACATTAATTTACACGGAATGTATCGCATGTTAGAAGAATTTCAAAGGCTCAAAAATCACAGAATATATCATTTTTTTCACAAAAATCAAAACAAAACATATTCATAAAAACTTTCTTTTTTATATTGAATCCTCGAATAAGGCTTAGAGAATATATTTTTAAACTTCGATTAATATTTGGTTTAGCGAGGGTCAAAGGCCATTGCCTCTGAAGTTTAGGGTCAGAGTGGCTTAGGTACAGAAAAGGCAAAGATTAGCGTGACATAGGGTATAGAATGAATAATAAATAGCAAAAATAAATGGCTTCTAATATATTTAGAATTTTACTTACTCCTGCTTCTCGAGCCCTTCGAGATAAGTCAGTGAAAGAGCAGATATTTCCATCTGTGTCAGGATACTGGTAAAGAACTCCCGCAATGTCTTTAAGTGAAAAATCAACATTTCCGAGTTCACTAGTAATAACTGTTTCTATTCCCAGCGCAGAAGCTCTTGTCTCCACGAGAGCGAGTGTCTGAGGGTGAAGCTTATCAGACATGAAAAATTTCTTTCTTTTTGTTTGCCTGTCAATAAAATACAATATTAGGAAACATTATACAAAATAGATCCGTAGTATGCCGAACATTCACACTGAAATAGGGGGTTGGTACTCTAGTATTTTAACGAATATTTCTTAAAGTTCCCCCTGGATCCAACATTCCCCCCTCGACTTACCTCAAGTCTATCGGTGCCTGAAAACCACGATTTTTTAGCATTGTTTTTTTTTTTTGGTTTTGTATCAAAATTATCAAGTTTTTTCTTAGGCTGTTTGGCCTCCAGGAATTAAACCCAAAACCAAAATTAGACAACCTAAAAACAAACAAAATATTCAAACACTCGCCTTTAAGATTTCTCAAAATAGTATTGCAGAAATAGGTAAACATAAAGTAACACAACAATTTGTGTATAACTTTTTTTTTTACAAATCCAGACAGAACAAATGCATAAAATCTTTCTTTTTCATATTGAATCCTCGAATAAAAGGATGTAAAGCTTAAAGAATATATTCTCCAATTAATCCCCAATTAAATTACAATAATGTGTATATGCCCTTTGGTCTTGGGCAGGAAGATCTTATAAATACAAAAGAAGAAAGATTGAAAACGTAAAAGAGCAGAATAATAGCTTTTTGCAAACTCGAGAGATTGTTGCACTAAGTAAATGGAACTTTCAGAAACAGATATGCAGCCCAAATTAGAGCCTGTGAAGGTATTATCAAGTTTTTACCATCGCCTTTTCCTTACCTCTAAGGCCTTTAAGACTATGTGAAGATAGACGGTAAATTAGAATAAATGTTTCCATTTGGCCACCTTCTATTCTGCTTCTTTAGGACTGTACTCCTAGAAATGTGGTTCCTAAAAATTGAGCCAGATTCTACGCCAGTTTTTTTCTTCCTTTCTTTCAAAGTTGTGACTTATTTTCACAGAAATTTTGTAGCCTTATAAGCAGAGGTAAGGGAATGGCAGGAATTGAAAAATATATTCCTAGAGATTAATTAAGGCTGTAATTCTACTCTGAAACTTTCATTCGAGCAGCAGAAAAAAATTGAGAAGCAAACAGATATGAAAAAACTTTAGAGCGGTACATAGTTGAAATACTATGTAAGTGAAACCCCTCCCAACTTTTTACTTTACAATTGTTTAATGTTTATTTTTCAAATTTTGAGCTTCCATTTTATAGTTGTTTTTCGTGACTAAATTGTATTTTGTACATTTCTAGTTACAAGACTAAATTGTCCTTCTATTTCTATTTGGTTTCCCTTTTAATTCTGCGAGTTTTAATAGTTTTTGACAATTTTTACAACCTTTGACATCTAGATTTTTTTTTTTCCGACCAGTCCTGTTATATTCGTTTGTTTTTAATGGTCCTGAAATGTGAATTCGGCCCATTTGGGCTTTTGATGGCCATTTTTCGTAAGTAAATCGTATCTTATCGTTGAGTTAGAGCAGTCACTTTCCAACGCTTTTTTCATTTTTAGTTTTTATTTTTACATATCCCACCTCTAAGGGCGTACCTCTTATTTTCATAATGTTACAAGAGATATGCTACTAAGAGTAAGCGATAATGAGGTTTTCGAGGCTTTAATGGGACACTTTTTTGTTCTACAATACAATTGCAAATTACAGTGTAGCCAAATAACATAGCTTCATTCTAATATCATAAAATTATGTCCTGTAGTTGTCAATGCCGTATCCAAGAGGCACGGTGTTAGGGGTCTCCCCCGCCCCCTAAATCTTTGTCCGACACTTAGAAATTTAGTAAAAATGGATGAAAAAATTTGATGCAGTTTTAAAAGTTTTTGTAACCCCACTCCCCTCCCCTCGAAAAAAATCCTGGATACGACTCTGCTAGTCAATAATCTAGAAACACTAAAACGTATACAGATCATTGTCGGTCTCCAACCTTCTATAAAGTAGGGAGCCTCTGCAAAAACGATCAGTAGATTAAAATCCACCAGATGAAGGGTTGCCAACCTTTTACATACCATGCACCATTAGTTGCATAATAGAACTCATTGAATGGAATTCAAAAGCGCTGCTTCAAACTCAACCCCGCACTGGCTAAATCTTAGCTGACTGAACCATGATATAAGATATATTCATCATCGATGTTGTCTGTACTACCTTTGTCCTTATTCTGTTTTACCTTCCGTCAGTAGGACAAAACACCCAAAGTGTATAAATTCGAGTTTATGGTGGAGACCTACGATGTATTGCTTCGCGATCATCTCAAAATTTAACTTATATAAAAACAATAAAAAACGTTCACGATAATTTAAACAAAAGTAATCCAGCTTTTTTTGTGAGTTATGTCTCTGTTGTCAATTATCTTTACATATATTTTCTATGTAACGTTTTACATTTGCGATGGTTCACTTACCTATACCATGTACCAGAAGAAAATATATACAGGCAGTCGCAATCTTTTCGGCCTCGTAAGAAGAGCTGAGGGAGAGGTAGGATCTGGAAAATAGCTGCCCCCCCCCCTTTCTAGAGGAGACCAATGCAGTTTGTCCAATTTCTCAAACGTGTATGACTCCCCGTATCCCATAAGAAATAAGTAAACTTCTCCAAACGCAACCGATACATAAACATCCATTAGATTAACATCGTTTACTCTATCCTTTTGAAAAAGTTAGGAGATACATCATCGGTTGTGGGCACGACAATAAATTAATGCTATGAAAATTTAGAGTTTTTACATAAACAAAAATTACACACGAACTTAGTTAAGCCCCTCCCCCCTGACAGGGAAGGGGAGAACCGCCGAGCTTGAAAATATCTACCTGTAGCAAAGGCTCATTGCTTCGGCTGCTGCAGTTCCTTCATCAAGGAGTGATGCATTGGCGACATCTAATCCTGTCAAATCGGCTACCATGGTCTGATAGTTCAAAAGCGATTCCAAACGGCCTTGAGATATTTCTGCCTGATAGGGAGTGTACGGCGTATACCTTTAAACAAAAAAAAATATACTAATTTAAGGTAAATACGGATGAGTGTTTAGTATCCAGAAGAACACAATTGGTAAACGGTGCCTAGTGGAGAGCTACACGGGCACTGATTGGGGAGAGGGGCTTTGTATCTCCATTTAAAAAAAATGTTGTTCTCCTCTCCCTACAATTTTGGGAATTAACGTCCCTGGAAATTTATTGTGTCCTGTGGGAGGAGCTTTTAAGGTTGGTATGTTTTGCCCCTGATCGAGCTAAACTTTTAATAAAGGTACCCTCTGTCAAGCAGATACCAATGCGAAACAAAAAATTTGTAAGATTCTGGGGGAAGGGGGTCCGGAATAGCCATGTAAAAAGTATAATCTAAAAAAAAAACGTGGGCAAAAATCAGAAATGTAAAATCATTATAATAAGCATGCGAGGCAACAATTGCGAAGACTGAAGGCTGAGCCTGCGAACAGAAGCAAGAAAACCGATCGGAGAGGGGCAACGAAATGCCCAGGTAGAGAACCTTTGGGAGGTCTTTATTTCTAGAATGCAATTGTTTGTGATTTTGACAATCCATTTGTCTATTTGAAAACTGACAATAAACTATAATGACAATCACACAAAATTAGGAAGTTAAGCAATAAAGTGAACGAAGTCTATTTCTCATCTCAAATATTATCTGAATCAATATTACGCAAAAATCAGCAGCGATCTAAGTTAAGTCCACAGATGTAATTAATGATCTTGAAAAATA
The DNA here is from genome assembly GCF_032884065.1 of Artemia franciscana. Lineage (NCBI taxonomy): Eukaryota > Metazoa > Arthropoda > Branchiopoda > Anostraca > Artemiidae > Artemia > Artemia franciscana. Next base: position 14,239,896 of record NC_088873.1, on the reverse strand, counting down.
AAATTTGATAACGAAAACCTGAATGTAGGAATTTTACTTTAGCAGCTCATAATTCAACGTTTAATTTTTAGTCTGCGCTCATTTCAAGATTAAACCCTCTGACTATGGAGTAGAAAGTATAACTTAAAAGTTTTCGCGCATCAAATTCAAAATTTGGAAATCAGACTCATCCACTTGTAACTATTTTGCAATATTACTTTGTTATTTTATTCCAATGTATCTCCCCCCCCCCCAAACACACATAAATTTTATCAGTATAAAAACGAGTTTTATTTTCAAAAGGAAAAAAACTGATATAGGAAACGTCAAGATCAGCAAATAGGCCATTGACAGAAGCCCATAGTTTCCGGAGAAGCTACGATGCGAGTCCTTGTTGATTCTGTTATTAGACATCATAAGTTTACTTACTGCAATTTAGAGCTTTATCAGTTTCATATATACTTAGATTAGTATTTAAAGCAGGAGCCTTACTTCCTCCTGTGCCGCCATAGGCACCCATGGAACCAAGAAAGAGCCGCCGATCATCCCTCATATGTGTTGCCGCCCAGACGTCCTCCCATTGGGGTTGGACCTCCGAATTGATAAACTTCAGGTCCCACTGTTATGTACGACGAAGTGTATTTTTTGGCTTTACTCTTATTCGGGTTCCCTCTGGTTGCCACTCAAGTACTGTTCTGGGGAGTCTATCTTCCGCCGCACGGATAACGTGCCCCAAGTAGCGCCATCTTCGATGGCGTATGACATTTGTTACCAGGGGTGATGCGTGATAGAGCGGGCTGTCTTGTTAGTTATGTGGTCCCGCCAGTTATTGTTCAGTATCCTCCAAAGAAAGTTGTTCTCAAAAGCGAGAATTCTCTTTTCATGCTGCTGGTTCAATTTCCAGCATTCACAACTATAGGGAGGACATTACTGTTGAACAGCTTCAATTTCAGTTTCAGGGAGTACTTTTTCGATCGCCAAACTGACTTTAGTCGATCAAAAGCTCCACTGGCTTGTCCAATCCTAGACTGTACTTCCTTTTCGCTGGATTCAGTTTGTTCGACTTTACTTCCGAGGTATCTGAATTCCACTGTCTGCTCTACTGAATTTTCCTCGTACTTTATGCCAAGTGGTGAGTCGCTTGTTATCATGTCACTTTTTGTCTTGTCCGAACTTAGCTTCGGTCCCAAAAGACTTGCTTTCTCTCCTATGACATTGAGAAGCTCCTGGAGCCTTTCCTCGTTTGCCTCAATCATGGTGATGTCGTCGGCGAAATCAAGATCTGCTAGTCGTTTATTATCGCATACTCGGATCCCAAATCAGGGGGGATAGGACACATCTCTGTTTGACACTAGACATGATACTGAAATACCTTGTACTTCCTTCATGGGTCCAAACGTAGCACTCCTTGCTTTCTTACAGCGCAATAATCAGGGATACCAGTTTATCTGGAATATCGTAGTGTTGGAGGATTTTCCATAGGACTCTTGGTGTATTTAGTCAAAGGTTTTTCCGAAATCTACAAAGTCAAGGCACATATTTTGCCTCCATTCGTTGCATTCCTCAATCAACATGCGCAGGACATATATAAGGTCTGAGCAGGAGCGATATGGGCCAAAGCCATGTTGTTCGTCTCTCAAGTGCTTATCTAGCTCTGTCTGGTTGCGGCGAAAAACAAGGCTAGACCAGTAAAGAAAGAGATGAATGCCTCAGCGAGTTAAATTCTGTATGGGTCGTATGTAAAATATGTGATTTTTATTGTAAAGTCATTAAATACTGAGTCAAACTACTTGCATGTTACTCTTCAGGAGCAGCCAATGGCGTAAAATCATAGAAATGTAGGAGGGGCAACGATGTGGTTTTCAAAATCTGGAGGAATAAACGACATTGGTGTTTTGTCCAATGAAAATGGACAGGTGAAAATGCCTCAAAGACCTCCTCAGTGAAAAAACCAAGGGGTTTTTTCAAAATCTGAAGGGAGCAGGAGAATGGGGGTCAATTGACACCACTGGGAATTGTTAAAAACGTGTCATTCTTTGGACCTTTCGCTGTAGATCTTACAGGTGTCCTGGCTAGTAAAAAAAAAAAAAACACCACGGTTTTCTGGTGTTTATTTTTCTCATTTCCCTACCATAAAGGATGGCAACTATTACAGGCAATATGCATTACAGTATAAGCAGAATTTTACAACCGAAAACACACATAGAGAAAGACAAGGTTTGCCCCTACCCCTTTATACAGACAAATGTTATTTCTAAAATAAGTTACACTTTCTTGGCAGCTTTATTTTACCATGTTTCTCCTTTACTGAAAATTGAAGTAGATTTTCCTCTCCCACAAAGAGTGTACACATGGGATGCGGGTCCCCTACCAAAGTCATAAATGCCTCTAAACGTATGTGCATTCTTGTTCAAATCATCAAAATAGTATCTTTCTTTCATTTCATCGCCCTGAAAACATTCTACGTGTACCCCCCACCCACCATGCAAAATATTAGAGAAAACCTGGCTCATAATATATCTACAAAAAAGGATGCATATTTACGATTCCTGATACATTTATCATAGATTATGATTTATGATTGACTTTTAGAAGAAAAATAGACAAGATCTAAACAAGCTCACCATCCTGGGTTTTCAAATATGTTTCTTGCAATTGGATGTGGTGTATAGCAATTATAATATCCCATTCCCATGTAAGTTCTCCAAATTTTGTTCTTGTTGGCTAAAATTCGGGCCCGTTCCATAAGCTCAATCTCATCTGCAAAATCAAAAGATTAAACATTCAAATCCATAGACTGACAAAAGAAATAGTTGTAGATATGACAACCGTGATGTTTATAATCACGAAAGAGTTACTTTTATGGACACAAAATAGTTGTTTTCCGACAGAACTGAACTGAACTTAAATTTAGTGTATCTTTATTCGTATTTTTAATCTTTTTAATTAAAAAAAAACTATTTTAAGACTCAAAACCTCAAAAATACAAAAAAATTCTAAATATCCTTTTCGGCCAATAACCCAAAAATCCTTAATCCCTCTTTTACAGTAATAAACTGCATATAAACAAGAAAATTAATTACTAAAATTTAATATACCTACGAAAAACGTGAAAAAGAAATCCATATCTAGGTTTAAATTCCCAGTTCTTTCGGAGTTCTAAATATTCTAGCTAGTATATAGTAATTAGGTATTATTAGAAAAAAAGAAACAAAAATTACAACTCCCATTCTCTGTTTAAAAAAAAAATATTCTAATGGTTGACTGCAACACTAACGGCTATCATAATTAAACGTGAAATGAACTATTAGGTTTGTAGTCAATATTTAATAAGATGTCGTTCAAACCCTTCTATATAGAACAATAATAATAAGCAATTTAGCGTTCAATTTAATAATATATAAATCATCTCCATTTCATATGAAAAACAATTATAATTGAAGAGAAATGGTTAACTACAAAAGAAGAGTTTAATACAGAATACTCACAATTAGATTAAATTGGGTTTATGCATAGTTATATGGTATCAAACATGTTAAGTCCATGTAAGACTAAGAAATGCAAATTTCACTTCTCTCTGCAACAACTTTTAACACTAGACGTTAAAGGCAACCAGAACTTTTTATGGCCTTCAGTTTTTACGTAATTTTTTTTTTTTTTTGAGAAATCTGCTTATTAATTTTCAAAATTAGTTAACATACTTGAAATAAGCGTGTGCAAAGCTATGACGGAATATTTTCCAAATTAAGGAGTTTTATTGTTTCCTAGAAGTATTGAGAAAACAAAATTCTTTTCATTTTCACTAGGTAAAAATTTTTTCAAGCAAGAATAAACTCTTAATCATTGAGTTCGACTGTATCTTAAATAGAATAATATGCGTCCCTAAAACTTGTTTTTTTTTTTTTTATTTTAAGAAGTTGGAAGAATTTTTTTTTCACAGAGCCGCAACTTTTCAATACTATCAAAAATGAACTGGAACCTTCGATTATTAGATTATTATTTATATTATTAGTTTATTAGATTATTATCCGACTCTTCAGACTCTGGAATTTTTTTTTTCGTATGCCTTCGGTAGGCATATTACGAAACGAAATGCCACCCCCTAGAATGTCCGGATTCTGGGTGCTATCACCACATTTTCGGACGCCTTTCCTATATTTCATCTATTTCGAAGTGGCTTTGACACATATAAGTATGTCAATAGACTTCAAAAAAAAAAAAAAAAAAAAAAAAAAAAAATCAGGAGGAATTTACGTTACTGGTTTAGATTTTAAGTAAGCAATCCTTCTTTTGAACTGAAATTCTAAAAAAAAGGTAGCCGTTCATAGAAGATACTAATGCACTAAAAAAATAATAATAATTTTATAGAAATAGTGAAAAAACCCTTGGCCTACTGCGGTGTCGGCGCATATCCCGTAGGTTTCCATTAAAATTGTGACAAGGATTGTACTTAACCTTGGTAATTCTGCCTATATTGATTCGAATATATTTACATCGAGGCTGTATATTTTTATACAAAGTATTATATTTTAGTAATAGCCAAGTAATATAGTTGGTTAAGTTCATCTGTTCTCATAGAGTGGCGTCGTTATCTAGAGTTAGATCTTCTAGGGCTTAAGATCCGAGCACAGCCTGAGAAAAACGATGACCAACTACGAAGGCCAAAAAATCCAAGTGGGCAGATGGTAACGACACAAAGCCGGCAAAGCTGTATTTATGCAAGCTATAGAACCACGAAACAGCTGTTTTTGGCTAGTTGTATAATTTATTTAAGTTATCTAGCTCTATTGGCCAACCTACCTATTGGCTCGTCCAGGGAGAGGGCTCTTCTTAGCTGAATCTTTCTAGGCACAGCTTCTTGTGTCAGCTCATCCAGGGTCTAAACATAAGAATCATGAAAGAAATTTCAGGCACAAACGCAAGGGGTTGAGAGGACTTTAGGATCGTACCTCCCTTCGAAATAACGGTATTTGTACAAATGATCCTATGATTTCCTGTAACCGATTGGCATATATTTGGGCTTTCCTTAAAGTGGACCCACCAACAAGTTCTTGCGTACATCCTCGATAGATTCTCACTAGCTATATCATGCTGCCATAATAAGCGAAAAAGATTTCGAAATCACGGTATTTGCACTATTGATCCTATGATTTCTTATAACCGATTGGCATACAAATAAAGAAGAGAGAATAATGAGGACTTTTTTTCCCAAGACAGTGAATGAACAAAACCTATTTGAATATTTCGGCATTATATCTAAGGGCCGTCTTCAGCAAAGAAAATAATAAACAGTAACACACAATAAAAATTTCTTGCTTTTTATATAAATATTTATATAAAATTTGAATTTTATATAAATTTATATCTACATATATTATATAATAAATATTCAAATATTTATATAAATTTATATTTATATAAAAATAATCTTTTATATAAATTGTTTTATAATAAAAAATAATAAAAAATAAAAAAATAAAAAATGAATTTTTAACCAAGAAATTTTTATTTAATTTGTGTTGTTGTTTATTATTTTCTTTGCTGAAGACGGCCCTTAGATATTGGGCCGAAATATCCAAATAGGTTTTGTTCGTTCACTGTCTTGAAAAAAAAGTCCTCATTATTCTCTCTTCTATATTTGTATTATGGAAAGGCAGTGTGGTCTTCGTCACTATTTACCGATTGGTATATATTTGGGCTTTTCTCGAAGTGGACCCCCCCCCCAATAAATTTTTGCGTACATCCCGGAGAAATTGTCACTAGCTACATCATACTGCCACAATAAGCGCAAAAGATGTATCTTATTTTTTGTGCGTTATTAATTCGCATCCATGACAATGCTTCTCAGAAAAAAAAAATACAAATTTCCTACTTTTGTATAGAGATTGTATTATTAATTCAATGGTTCTATATATGATGAATAGCTTTGATAATGTGATTTTCATCAGAACCCCACCAATTTTTCTCCTCCTTTTCTTAAGTTATACAAATGACGATGACTCACTTGATACATGCTAGAGTAACATAATAAAATTAATGATCTGATCAAATTACAGATTTTTTTCATATTACTACTACTACTACTACTAATAACTCACTACAGCACCAAGCCGCCTGAGGCCAACACAGCTACGCACGCTCCTCCTCAAACCTAATCTATTTAAAGCCTCCCTCTTTACACTCTCCCATGAAGTTCCCATTTCCTTTAAATCTTTATTTATGACATCCTCCCAACCCAGACAAGGACAACCTGCTTTCCGTGTAGCCCCATACGGTTGGCGACTCCTATATTAATTTTAAGCTTGTTTTTTCTAAGGTATCGATTACTATTAATAAGGGCCACTCTCTATTTACCCCTCATTAACGGTTTGAAATAGTTATTTTCAATTTTTTTAATCTTACAACTGATAGAGCGAATCAAATTTACTCCTGAGTAGAGGAATTTAAAATTTTTAGAATTTAAACGAACAAACACCGTTTACTGATGAAGTAATAAAATTGACTGTACATAATAAACACGATGTCAATTCCAAATTAGGTTGAGCTATATACTTTCAACTATTTTTTACATAGAAATAAGGACACATACAAGAAAGTTATTTGGACGGTATTTACTGAAAACTCATTGAACTAAACTGTAGCTTCTATTTCTAAAACTGCACATTTACCAATAAAATAAAATAAATCTTATTCTAATAAATATGATGTTAATTTCTGACAAGATATGCTCTCACAAGAGTCATTCATAAGCTATATAGGCTATTTATAATATCTTTAGGTCAAACCACAGACAAACAGGAAGTTTAGTCGCAAAAATGTTAGACATTAAGAAATTCGTTTTTTTACAGGATTTAAAGTTCACATGAAAGAACCATTTAGGATTTGCAGTCTTCATTGGCGCAAAATTTAGAATAGCAATAAGAGATAATTACAACTGCTATTTGGCTTCCCTTTCTAATGCATTCTCAAGGAATAACGTAATTGACTTACAAAGATACGAAACAGAAATATAACAACGAGATTAAAGCACACGTTTTTAACACGGAAGCATACAAGAGCAATTCCATTCTTATTTCTTTAATTTAAATATTTTGTAAATATAAATAAGTGAACCACACATACAAGAGAATCGATTTGATGCGAACAATGGTGCTTGTCGGTTATTGGAAACATATTCAAGAATTACGCTTAGGTTACATCTTAGAAAACCGGTTTCATAGCTACAAAAACAAGTGATGCATTATAAAATGTATATACATAACGCATTGGACTTGCATAATTTGGGCTATATTTTTGCACACTAGGGGTGAGAATGGGGGTTAGGTTTCCATAATTTTGTTCCTTAGGTATTATTTTATCATCATGTTTTGTTAATTTTCGTTAGGACTAACCTAACTTCACTTTTTGGATGTTTCCAATAACCGACAATTACCCGAGCAATAAGCATTAATAACCAAGTCAAAGAGTATGGGTAACTTACCGATCGAAGGAACTGGCGCTAGAACCTGACCTCAGTTTCCTTATAAAATCATAAACATGTAGCTTAGATTTTTTTTCCGATACTAGCCAGTGTTAGCACTTATAAATTACTAACATTATTTGAGTTAACTGTGGAAAATTGTTACTTTTTTTCTAAACCTAGTAAACAAATATTTTTTGTATTTACTCTGGCTCTTTTGTGCACAGATGAGTATATCCGAAATAAAAGCTATTGAAAAAAAAAGTTATGTTCAAGTTGGTTTTAGAATCCAACTTGTGTAGAGGATTTAATAGGATTTTCAGAATATTGTATACGATATAAGTATGAGCAGAGACGTATCCAGGATTTTTTTTTTCGGGGAATGTTTAAGACATGATTTTTTTTCAAGGGGGGTACACAAAAATTTGTTTGTATTCATTTTTGTTACATTTTTACGACTCAGACAAACGTTTTTTAGCGGGGGGGGGGGGGTCAAACCCCTCCCCATGGATACGGGCTTGCACACGAGCATGAACTTTGTAGAATATAATCCATAATTTAATGCCATTGCTCGAAAACTATAGGCTATGTCAGGACTGTTTCGAAGAAACTAAACCAAGTTCTAATTTAAAACTTAGATTGGCGTAGAATTCAGCAACGGGAATATCATTTTTTTTTAAATCTAACACTAAAAGCTGAGAAATTAATCTGAAAGTAATGTCTGCATTAAACAGTAGTAACGACAAAGAGAGTGATATTACAAAAAAAAAAGGAAAAAAATCTACTTGTTTATCCAACCCAAATTCAATGGTAGGCTACTCAAAAGTGATTAAGTCTACACAAGTGCGCAGCCCCTTGAACAAACTTATTTTTTTGTCAATTTCTTTTCCTAAAATCTATCTAAGCGCAAAATCATGCAGTTTCATTGAACTGCCTATTACAAGTCAGTCTTTAAAGGTAAAATATTCCGTCACAAGGGGTTGCCGACTTTCACAAATCACGTACACAAGGTGGCATGTCCCAAGCGTGGTGAAAGTGTACCAAGCTCGATGAAACTATTTGGCACAAATGGCACTCTGAGATACGCTCCGGGTGGTGGAAAGTAGGCAGCCCCTCGTGCACCCCAGAACATTGAAAATAAGATGACAAACTACCATTCACCTATTTGACGAAAAAGAACACTCTCTGTCATCTAACGCTCATATGACACCTTATTTCCGGTAACGTTCCGTTTCAATAGACAAACATTCCCTATTTCATGTAAAAATATGTAAATATTTAGTAGTTGGTTAATTTAAGTTCCCTCAGTAAATATTTAAGATGTTTCGGAATTACGTAGATTTTGATTAAATTTACCGTGTGCTGAATTATACATGAGAAAACTGCAAAATTTATTTTCTAGATGAAAGAAAAATACAAAACCAGACAGAATAATATTTGTAGAAATTTTCCAACCGCGAAACGATAAACGGCTAATATATTTAATATCTAATGAAGATATGTGGTCTTTCATAAAATTTAATTAATTAACAGGTAATGAGTAATAATGAAAAAAAGAAAGGCTACGAGCTCCCAACATTCGTTAATATACCATACCCTTTTGTGGATTGCCTCAAAACTCGTCCTTGTTCCTCCCATCCTACCAGCGGAACAACCAAGAAAGATTGTCCACTTGTCAATCGAAGGCGTAAGCGACTTTGCACCAACTTTGCTCTCTTTACCTCTAAAGGTGTTTTCACACTACGCCGTAGAACCGTCCGCACTAGCATAATTTAAGACTCTAGGTTACGTTATATAATGTAACGGAGTAACTTTATTCCATATCATAGGTAGTGCCGCATAGACTCGAAATCTACTTAGACGTTATGTCTACTTGGATGCTACATTATGGAAAAGCCAGAATAGTAGCAATAAAATGGAATTTCTAAGTGAATAATCAATAAATTTTGAAAATAAATTAGTTAACTTTCCTAAAAAGTCTTTCACGCTTGATCAGAGATTAGATATCCATCTCCCTTCCACATTTTTAATCGTGAGCTTGCGATGATTGTGATAATTTAAGACGATGAATATGATGATTTTACGAATATTTACATTAGCCTAGTGTGAAAACTTATGCTTATCGTAACATCAATGTAAAAAAATCAACCCCTTAGCATATTAAATTACATACGCAGGGTAAAAGCTGCTTAAGCCTACCCCTACTAGTTCAACAAAATGGCATAGTTATGTCTTCATTGGCCGTCCAAGATAAAAACATTTTCCCTGCGAAAATCTGGTTTTAAGTAGATAAACCATAGACCTATATAGATTCTTATATATATTCGTACAGATTGGTCACGTCTCCAAGACCATTCGGTGTTTCCTTTTTATTTGGTTTTCTTCAGAACAAAACATTTTATATCTCTTCTGTGAAATTTAGAAATTATAAACCGCAATTGCTGACAGTTATTTTTGTGTGTGTTTTTTTTTTTTTTTTTTGCTCCAGAAAATGTGTTTTGATTTTGAACTACCGCTGTGGTCCTCCCCTATACGCAAGAGGCGACATAGTGAGTATCCTTCTGGGTAGACAGCTAAACTAAGGTTTAATTTGCTGCAAGTCATACAACGCAAAATTTCAAACAAAAGCAAAAGTTAAAAAATAAAATTATATCGGTCCCAAAATAAACTTTTTTTAAATTCACAAAATTTAATTTATTTTAAATGTTTCTACCCATAAATCAAAAACATTTCCAGTGGATAGAACTTTTATTCTCCGAGTAGCACTTGAGCTCCTAATTTAAGCCTCACCTTTTAGAGCTCCTGAGGATATTTAATACAGATATTTCCATCCCAGGCGACTGAAAATATTTTGGCATTGACATTTTGGCATTCTTTAGAATGTCAAATGAAAGCCCAAACTAAGCTCCAAGAAATAAGAAAAAACAGAGAATCTATTTAAAGCCTTTTTTTCTTCTAATTCTCCATCCTCTCGTTTATCTTGGTCAAATTCCTTGGCCTCCGTAGTTTCCTTCGCGAGTAATTGATAAACGAGAAAGTTCTTAGACGTTGCATAATATTTTGGAATGATTCCTGATCAACGCAGTTAACATTTTAAGCCCGATGCTTATAGTTTTCCCACCAGAAATGCCGTTTAGTAGAAGCCCAAGGGGCAATTGTCCTCCCTCATCTGCTTGGGTTCATAAGTGTATCTCAAGAGTTGGACTCCCCCCCCCCAAAAAAAAGGTTAAACATAGGTACTGTATCAGAATTTGCCACGATCTCTTTGGAATTTTTTTGCCCTCTCCAAAATGAGCTGAAATAGCGTCAGTTTGGACAGCGCACGTTTAGAGATGGACAGGTTGGAAATATACGGCTTTTGCATGGCTATTAAATTTAAATCCTATTAATATGAAATACGAATATGAAAATTAAATTCTATTAATCAACAACCGTAAAATAGAAAAAAAGTGGCATACACCGTGGCTCTTTCTAGGAAACTTTTTAGTTAAAACTATCGAAAGTTAAAACTGTTGGTTTCCAGTGGAAACTCTACCGACGAATAAAAATGAGTGGCAAAATCAACAGTTCTTGGCTTAATGATCTGGAATCTAAATATTGTCTTGCGATGAAGAAAAAAATATACAAATTATTACGAGTATTACCCTTCCACACGGAGAAACGTTAACCGGTCTTTAATCAAGGAAAATCATATTAAATATAGGTATCTACGTAATTGCTATTTAATATCTTGAGTTTTTTTTTCAAGCCTTTAGATTTTCGGAGGTGAATCTTAGGACATTCTTGAATTGTCAGGGACAGTCCTATAGTATTTAAGCTGTAATGGTGGAATGTTTGGAATCTGATTGACATGTATGGTAGAACGTAATATCAATTTCTAGAATAATAGCTGCATGAATGTAAAAAAAGGCCAGACCGATTTTTTTGTGCCTGGATGAAAAACAAATTAACAAAATATTTTCCAAGCCTGACTGTTTTTTTTTTTTTTTTGGGGGGGGGGCCTTTTTCCAATGAATCCAAACTTTTCATAAATGATCATGTGTTTTCTTTATTTCTTTGCCTCCGTTACTATTTGCTCTGAATTTCAGGTGATTATGTAGTTGGGGTTACAATTAACATCATTTTAGAGGAAATATGACTGATATAAAATAAATGTCAACTTTGTTATTTTTTGTGGGGGAAGGAGGTAGATAGCTTATATCTTTAATGTAAATTCTCAGTATTCACACTCTAAATTTAGCAAGTCAATTATTTTGTAATCCAAACATTTTTTTAGTAATATAAAAGTTGCATGAACAGAAAAATCAAATTGAGAGTTAAAAGAAGTCAGTATCGGCAGAATAAAACCTAGAGTTATGTTAATTATGCAATTAAAAGCAGAATGTCTCAAGGCGCATTTTTTTAAAAAATACAATAGACACTAACTCCATCAACAAAATCAAATACCGTTCAAGTTTAAACGTTATGGTACAACTTGAATTCAATCATAGCTATACCGTATCCAGAGACTAACAATAATGGCAGAGTAAAAATTGTCGCCCATTTTTATCAAAACTTCGGATCCATTTTTATCAGACCTTTAAGCGACGACCTAAATAGCGCAGGACCATGCTCGAGATAACGCCCAAGCGTCACAATCCGTTTGTCTACGTCTTCTAATTCCAGGAGCGGTTCTTCACCGAATATAATGGAGAAGACGGCCTTCGTCGAATCGTGCCATGCGTCCCGAATAGTGCCATCGGCTGCTTCAAATTTTATCAATCACAAGTAACTATTTCGTTTTTATGGCATTAGGTATACACCAAGTGACATATGGCGATCGCAATTTCTGTCCGTCTGTCTGTCTGTCGGCCCCAGTTTTGCTAGTTCAGGCACTTCCAGATAAGCCAGGACAATGAAAGTTGGCAGGCGTATCAAGGACCAGATCACATTAAATTAGAAATAATTACTTCCCCGGTTCGATCATCTGGGGGGGGGGGGGGGTTGAGAGACGGTTAATTCGGAAAAATTAGAAAAAATGAGGTATTTTTAACTTACGAACAGTTGTTCGGATCTTAGTGAAATTTGATGTTTGGAAGGATCTCGTGTCTCTGAGCTCTTATTTTGAATCTCGACCGGATCTGGTGACAATGGGGGAAGTTGGAGGGTGAAACCGGAAATCTTGTTAAACGCTTAGAGTGGAGAGATCAGGATGAATCTTGGTGGGAAGAATGAGCACAAGTCCTAGATAAGTGATTGACATAACCGGACCGGATCCGCTCTCTTTGAGGGAGTTGGGGGGAGGGATTCCCAATGCTTTGGCGCGTCCGGTGCTTTTGATCGTGCTAGGACGATCAAAATTGGTAGGCGTGTCAAGGACCTGCATAAATTGTTTTGACAGCTGTTGTTTCCCCGATTCAACCATCTGGGAGGGGGGCTGGAGGGATGGAAAATAGTGAAAATTTAGGTATGTTTATCTTACGAATGGGTGATCGAATTTTAATAAACTAGATATATAGAAAGATCTCATGTATCAGATGCTTCGTTTCAATTCGGACTGGATCGGGGGACATAGGGGGGTGGACGGGGAAAACCGAAATCTTAGAAACCGGAAATCTTGAAAAACGCTTAGAGTAAAGAAGAGGGATGAAACTTGATGAGAAGAATAAGCACAAGTTCTAGATCCGTGATTGACATGACCGGACCGGGTCCGCTCTCTTTGGGGGGGGGGGTCCAGTGCTTTGCCGAATTCGGTGTTTCTGGGCGTTCTAGGACGATGAAAATTGGTAGGCGTGTCAGGGACCTGCATAAATTGACTTGATAACAGTCTTTTCCCCGATTTGACCATATGAGGGGCTGAAGGGAGAGGAAAAATGAAAAAATGAGGTATTTTTAACATACGAATGGGTGATTGGATATTAATAAAATTAATATCTAGAAGGACCTCGTGTCTCAGAGCTCTTTTTTAAATCCTGACTGTATCTGGTGATATTGGTTGGAGTTGGAGGGGGAAACGGGAAATCTTGGAAAACGGTTAGAGTGGAGAGATCGGGATGAAACTTGGTGGGAAGAATAAGCACAAGTCCTAGGTACGTGATTGACATAACCAGACCAAATCCGTTCCCTTTGGGGAAGTTGGGGGGGGGGATTCGGAAAATTAGAAAAATTGAGGTATTTTTAACTTATGAATGGGTGATCGGATTATAATGAAATGTGATATTTAGAAGGACCTCATGTCTCAGACCAGACCAGATTCAATTAGAAATAGTCGCTTCCCCGGTTCGACCATCTGGGGGGGGGGGGGGGTTTGAGAGACAGTTAATTCGGAAAATTAGAAAAGATGAGGTATTTTTAACTTAAGAACGGTTGTTCGGATCTTAGTAAAATTTGATATTTAGAAGGATCTCGTGTCTCAGAGCTGTTATTTTAAACCCCGACCTGATCTGGTGACATCAAGGGGAGTTGGAGGGGGAAACCGGAAATCTTGGAAAACGCTTAGAGTGGAGAGATCGGGATGAAACTTGGTGGGAAGAAAATGCACATGTCCTAGATACGTGACTGACATAACCGAACCAGATCAAATCTCTTTGGGGGAGTTCAGGGGGGGTCTATTGCTTTGGCGAGTTCGGTGCTTCTGGGCGTGCTAGGACGATGAAAATTGGTAGACGTGTCAGGGACATGCACAAATTGAATTAATAACAGTCGTTTCCCCGATTCGGCCATCTGAGGGGCTGAAGGGAAAGGAAAAATTAGACAAACTGAGGTATTTTTAATTTACGAATGGGTGATCGGAAACTTGATATATAAAGAGATCTCATGTCTCAGATGCTCCATTTTCAATTCTCACCAGATCCGGTGACACTGGAGGGAGTTGGAGGGGAAAGCGGAAATCTTGGGAACCGGAAATCTTGGAAAACGCTTAGAGTGGAGACATCAGGGTGGAACTTGATGGAAAGAATAAGCACTAGTTCTGGATACGTGATTGACATAACCGGACCGGATCCATTCTCTTTGGGGTAGTTGGGGGGGGGGAGATTCCCAGTGGTTTGGCGAGTTCAGTGATTCTGGACGAACAGCAAAATCGACAACTCTAGTACCGAGTGTAATTTTAGGCTCTGATTTCGTCACAAGTGCCATATGAACCCTTGGCTCTTGTTTCTCGGATAAAGGTGTTGGTGATCTTATCTGAACAGTGAACATCAAGGGTGCGTATGAGACAACTAGTTTCAATATCCTTCTGAATAAAGAAAAAAAAATCATGGCTGCAGCAGTGGCTGCAACCTAGTAAAGAGCGAACCACGGCCAATAGTAACTAAAAGTTGAAAAACGTGTTTTGAATAAAAACTGCCCGGTGAGAAAAAAAAATTACCATCTGATACTGACTCAGGAATGGTAACTTTTATTTCGGTTAAGCTTAATAGGAAAAGTTTATTGCGAAAACGAATTTATCGTTATTTCGAAAAAGAGCCTGAAAATCCTGGAAAATAGAGTCAGATAGAAATAAAAGTGCAAAATTGGAATCAGCAGGGTTGAAAACATTGTACAGGATAATTACAATCCTCTACCTTGAACAACAAGGAAAACCACTTTTTTTGCATGGGCAGCATTGATGTATCTCCAGTTGGTCTTCTTTTTTTCTACAGGGGCTATCGGGTTACCAGAACTCCATAGATGAGATGTTTAACGGCTCGATCGAACGGAAATTGAGATTGCTACTGCTCTTTTTAAGTGACCAGAAAGATTGAAGGGCAGATTAAAAGATTGCAGGGCAGAAAATTTTTACATGAGGGGTTTCCTGGCATTATTTGAAAATCTGTCACAAGATTAAGGAGCGAAATCAAAAATCAAAATGAGTAGAAATTATTTTGCATATGTGCGGAGGGGCCCCCCCTTTACCCCAGAAAAAATATTATGGCAGTGTGGATTCTACATTAAATTTAATTTAAAATTGGGCATTTTTTTTTCTGTGGAAAGTAGAAAATGAAATTGAAACTTCAGACGAAACAAAAATTATGGTTTCTCAGTTTATCTAGCATATATCGATAAAACTAGTGCAAAATAAACCAACTAATCCAAGAATAAACAAGAGCTAAGAGCCCATATGGCACTTGTGACGAGGTTGGAAGAGCCAAGAGCTCACATGGTATGAGCTCTGGCGAAATTCTAAGAATCAATGCATTGCTTTAAAAAGGGTGATCAGAGGGTTAATGCCAGTCGGGATTTAAAGTAAGAGCTCTGAGTCACGAGCTTCTTCTAAATATCAAACTTCATTAAGATCCGATCACCCACTCGTAAGTTAAAAATACCTCAATCTTTCTAATTTTTCCTCTCCCTTCAGTCCCCCAGATGGTTGGATCGGGGAAAACGATTTTATCAAGTCAATTTGTGCAGCTCCCTGACACACCTACCAATTTTCATCGTCCTACCACGTCCAGAAGCACCAAACTCGCCAAAGCACTGAACCCCACCACCTAACTCCACCAAAGAGAGTGGATCCAGTCCGGTTACGTCAATCACGTATCTACGACATTTATAAGCGTTTTCCAAGATTTCCGGTTTCCCCCTCCAACTCCCGCCAATGTCAAAAGATCTGGTCGAGATTTGAAATAAGAGCTCTCAGACATGAGTTCCTTCTAAATGTCAAATTTCATTAAGATCCGGTCGTCCGTTCTTATGTTAAAAATACCCCAATTTTTTTGATTTTTCCAAATTAACAACCCCCATCTCCCACAAAGAGAACGAATCCGCACCAATTATGTCAATCTCGTATCTATAACTTGTGCTTATTCTTCCCATCAAGTTTCATCCCGATCTCTCCACTCTAAGGGTTTCTAAGATTTCCGGTTTCCAAGATTTCTGTTTCCCCCATCCAACCCTCTATGTCCCCGGCTCCGATTCGAGTTGAAAATGGAGCATCTGAGACATAATATTCTTCTATATATCAAATTTGATTAAGATCCGATCACCCATTCGTAAGATACCTCGATTTGCGCGTTTTCCAAGAATTCCGGTTTCCCCCTTCAATTCCCTTTAATGTTACCAGATCTCGTCGAGATTTAAAATGTGAGTTCTAAAGCACAAGATCCTTCTAGATATCAAATTTCATTAAAATCTGATCACCCGTTCGTAGGTTACAAATACCTATTTTTTCTATTTTTTCCGAATTACTCCCCTCCCAACTCCACCAAAGAGAGTGGATCCGGTCTGATTATGTAAGTCACCTATCTTTGACTTGTGCTTATTCTTTCCACCAAGTTTCATCCTGATCTCTCCGCTTTGAGCGTTTTCCAAGATTTCCGGTCTCCCCCCCCTAATGACACTGGATCCGGTCAAGATTTAAAATAAGAGATCAAGTTTTGAGGTCCTTCTAAATATGAAATTTCATTAAGATACGATCACTCTTTCGTAAGTCAAAAATACCTCTTTTTTTAATTTTTTTAAAATTAACCCCCCCCCCCCAACTCCCCCAAAGAGATCAGATCTGTTCCAGTTATGTCTATCCCGTATCTAGGACTTGTGTTTGTTTTTCCCACCAAGTTTTATCCCGATCCCTCCACTCTAAGCGTTTTCCAAGATTTTAGGTCCCCCAATTCCCTCCCAAAGTCACCGGATCCGGTCAGGATTCAAAATAAGAGCTCTGAAACACGATATCCTTCCAAAAATCAAATTTCATTATGATCCTATCACTCCTTCGTAAGTTAAAAATACCTCATTTTTTCTAATTTTTCAGAATCAATCCCCCCCCAACTCCCCCAAAGAAAGTGGATCCTTTCCGGTTATATCAATCACATATCTAGAGCTTGTGCTTATTTTTCCCACCAAGTTTCATCCCGATCCCTCAACTCTAAGCGTTTTCCGAGATTTTAAGTCCCCCCTCAATTCCCCCCAATATCACCGGATCCAGTCGGGATTTAAAATAAGAGTTCTGAGACACGATATTCTTCCAAACTTCAAATTTCATTAAGATCCGATCACTCCTTCGTAAGTTAAAAATACCTCATTTTTTCTAATTTTCAGAATTAACCTACCCCCACCCCCAACTCCCCCAAACAGAGCAGATCCGTTCCGGTTAGGTCAATCACGTATCTAGGACTTATGCTTATTTTTCCCACCAAGTTTTATCTCGATCTCTCCATTCTAAGCGTTTTCCAAGTTTTTAGGTCCCCCCCCACCAAATCCCCCCAATGTTACCGGAACTGGTCGGGATTTAAAATAAGAGATCTGAGACACGATATTCTTCAAAAGATCAAATTTCACTAGGATCCCATCACCCGTTCGTAAGTTAAAATACTTCATTTTTTCTATTTTTTCGAATATCAATTGCCATAATACCAAGTGCCATAAAAACAAACCATTGATTTATGAGTGAAAAGTCAGTACGTGGCCTGACAACAACAAACTAATCTATAACGCGTTTCATAGTCTAACACCAGCTCTGATATCAGTAGCTTTCAATATACAATTAAAACTATCCAAAAACTTAAGCATAAAAATAAATATTATTTCAATAACCGTGAAGTCATTGAACAACATACAAAAAAAAATGGATTGATTTATCAGGTAGCATCTTGGTCTCACCAGCTATAATACCAATAGTGAGTAATATACAATTTTAAATCTTAAAAACACGCTTTAGCATTACTCAAAATAAAGAACAAATAAACCATAATATGAACTCCGGTAATCCAGCTATTTCTCTCTAAACAACGGAGAATTTCAAATTATGATTCAAATTCTAAAGCTAGTCTCCAGTCATAATACTATCAAGATGGCTTCACTTCGGACTTGTCTTCAAACTAATCATGAAATGTCCTTTTGAGAAGCTAATCGAGAACCAATCATTGGACAGAACTCATTACGCAGAATTGATACCAAATTAAGCCAAATTAAATTTACGCAACAATTCTAAAATGCTTTATCTTTTTTTTTGAAAAAGTGTCCTTAATCGGTTTGCTTTTCCGGTACCAAAATTGTTTTGTGTTTTCAGTAAAGTGCTAATTTTCTTGTAATCATACAAACATAGTGAAATATTATCAGTTGGTGTGTATGCACTAATTTTATCGACATATATCAGATAAACTTTGAGACAATAATTTTTGTTCGTTTGAAGCTCCAACTTAGCTCTTTACTTCTTTCAGAAAATTTTGTTTTTTAATTAATCTTAAACAAGACTGTAATCCTACGAAGTTAGATAAAATTAAATTATGCTAAGTCTTTTCTTTTTCAATCTGCAGCATCCGGGAATGTACCAATATCGCTGCAGGCTATCTTCAAATAAGGAGAGAGAAAATACACACACGGAATGTACAAGTATATGAAGCATATGCACTAACATTTGTTTTTAAAGTACTTTCGAATTATAAAAATGATCAAACTCAATGTCATCCCCAAAAATAGAAAGAAAGTAACTACAGTATTTGTAAGGAACCAAATAACATTTGTCTCCAATTAGGAAATAAGAAATGCCTCGTCCTTTTTTGAAACTTTCTGTCCTTGGAAATAACCCAATATCGTTGCAGAGGATCTTCAAATAGAGGGAGAAAAATGCACGCACCGAATATCCAAGGATGTCAAGCATATGGTCAACTTCTTCATTTCTTGGTCCAATGTGTCTGGTCTCAAATATTTGGGTTTTTGGTAGCAAAGCTTCAAAGGCAGATGCGCTCAGATGACCAAACCTGAAAAAAAGGATAAAACGATGTTCTTATTTGGACTTGAGTGTTCTGTTAATTAAAAAAAAAACAAGTTTTTTAACTGAAAGTAAGGAGCAACATTAAAACTTAAAACGGGGCTGTTCCCTCCTCAACGTCCCGCTCTTTACGCTAAAGTTTGACTCTTTCTCTCAATTCTACTTTATAGAACAGTGAATAACTTTAGCGTAAAGAGCGGGACGTTGAGGAGGGAGCAGCCCCTTTCATACGCGGAGTAATTTCTGTTCGTTTTAAGTTTTAAAATCGCTCCTTACTTTCAGTTAAAAAACTTGTTTCTTTTATTTAATTCCTGAGCGTTTTTGAATTAATGCATGTTTGATTTTGGCTCTCCGCAAATGAATAATTAAAACGAACTTTGCGCATTAATTTTTTTTTTGCTAAATTGCTTTCTCTTATTTTTGATCAGACGATTTGGAGAAAAGGGTGGGGGAGGAGGCCTAGTCGTCCTCCAATTTTTCGGTTAGTTAAAAAGGCAACTAGAATTCTTAATTTTTAACGAACGTTTTTATTAGTAAAAAATATACGTAACTTACAAATTAACTTACGCAACGAACTTCTATATTCGTATATTTTTATTATGTATATGAGGGGGTTTGCCCCCTCGTTAGTACCTCGCTCCAATTTTTTGGTCACTTAAAAAGGGCACTAGAACTTTTAATTTCCGTTAGAATGATCCCTCTGGCGACATTCTAGGACCACTTGGTCGATGCGATCACCCCTGGAATAAAACAAAAAAACAAATAAAGACGGCCTTCTGATCAAAAGGGTTCTCTGATACACTGAATGCGATTGTGTGATTTTTGTTAACATCCTATAGCTTTTATGGGGTGTTTCCCCTATTTTCCAACACGAGGCAAATTTTCTCGGGCCCGTAACTTTTGATTAGTAAGACTAAATTTAATGAAACATATATATTTAAAATCAGCATAAAAATATCATTCTTTTGCTGTATCTATTAGTATCAAAATTCCGGTTTTTAGAGTTTCGTTTACTATTGAGCCGGGTCACTCCTTACTACAGTTCGTTACCACGAACTGTTTGATGACTTCGAAGAGTCGCAATTAACGAACAACTTATACAAGCTAATCGAACCAACAACGCAAAGCCACCAATAGAATTTACTTTAGGGTAAAATTAAACATGAAGTCAAAAAGAAAACTAACTTAAAACAATAAACAAGAGCTAAGAGCTCATATGGCACTTGTGACGAGGCAAGAAGAGCTAAAAGCCAAGAGCTCATATGGTATGAGCTCTAACAAAATTCTAAGAATCAATAGATTGATTTAAAAGGAAAATCAGAGGCTTAATGCCGGTCAGGATTTAAAATAAGAGCTCTGAGTCACGATGTCCTTCTAAATATCAAAATTCATTAAGATCCGATCACCCACTCGTAAGTTACAAATACCTAATTTTTTCTAATTTTTCCTCTCCCTTTAGCCCCCTCCCCAGATGGTCGAATCAGGGAAAACGACTTTATCAAGTCAATTTGTGCAGCTCCCTGACACGCCTACCAATTTTCATCGTCCTAGCACGTCCAGAAGCACCAAACTCGCTAAATAACTGAACCCCCCTCCCAACTCCCCCAAAGAGAGCGAATCCGGTACAGTTCCGTCAATCACGTATCAAGAACATTTGCTTATTCTATCCACCAAGCTTCATCCCGATTCCTCCACTCTAAGTGTTTTCCAAGATTTCCCCCTCCAACTCCCCCCAATGTCAAAAGATCTGGTCAGGATTTGAAATAAGAGCCCTGAGACATGAATTCCTTCTAAATATCAAATTTCATTAAGGTCCGATCACCTATTCGTAAGATAAAAATACCCCAATTTTCACGTTTTCCAAGAATTCCGGTTTCCCCTTCCGACCCCCCCCCCACTGTCACAGGATCTGGTCGGAATTTAAAATTAGAGCTTTAAAGCACAAGATCCTTCTAAATATCAAATTTCATTAATATCTGGTCACCCTTTTGAAAGTTACAAATACCTCATTTTTCTAAATTACCCCCCAACTCCATCAAAGAGAACAGATCCGGTCCGGTTATGTCAGTCACGTATCTTAGACAGGTTTTTATTTTTTCCCATCCAGTTTCATCCACATCTCTCCACTTTAAGTATTTTCTAAGATTTCCGGTCCCCCCCCCCCCCCCCCCAATGACGCTAGATCCGGTTGAGATTTAAAATAAGAGATCTGAGTTACGAGGTCCTTCTAAATATGAAGTTTCATGAAGATCCAATCACTCCTTCGTAAGTTAAAAATTCTATTTTTTTTAGAATTAACTCTCCCCCCTTCAGTAGAGCGGATCCGTTCCAATTATGTAAATCACGTATCTAAGACTTCTGCTTATTTTTCCCACCAAGTTGCATCCCGATCCCCCCAATATAAGCGTGCGTTTTTCATGATTTTAGGTTCCCCCACCCCAAACTCCCCTAATGTCACCAGATCCGGTCGCGAGATCCATGGACGAATATATCGTCCATGGATATTTACCTGATTTTGCGGATATACGCCACAAACGCCACTACAATAGCTCAGCAAACAACTCTAAGCTATCGGTTCATATAGTTTATAAGTAGGTTTATAAGTTGCATTTGTTTCTTTAATTATTGCTTATAAGCTGAAAATACCTAAGATGCTTATGCAAACCGTTCATAGGTAAAATCAATGCAATATAACTTGACATTATTATAAGACCTTAGGGTCAAAACACTTGATTGACTCTTTAACTTTGAATGACCATAAGCAAATTCCCTAAAAATAACGATTGAGGTCGTTATTCAGGTCGGGAAACTTCCTCATGATAGATTTTCCTGCGAGTAAGGATGGTTGACCAAAGGGGATTATTTCTTACACATTAAACAGAGACATTATAACTACTGATTGTCTTCCCCCGTCTGCTTGGTATCAACACTGCTCTTCGATTTACGGACGATCGATTATTCACTGCGTTCTTTATATATTCGCCTTATTCTTCCTCTTTTCGAACCGTGCCATTCGATATCTCCTTCATTTGTAGTTGATGCTGTAAAAATTTATAGCCTGAATCAATAAAAGGTAAAGCCTTCACATTGACCCCTTGATATTTTACATTGAGCTAACAACCTATTTATTCTACGGCCTTTTTGATTCAGGGGTCATTCTTAAGGATTTGGGACAAAATTTGAGCTTTAGCATAAAGAGCGAGGTATTGAGGAGGGGGAGAAACCCCTCATATACGCAATAAAAATACACAACTATAGAAGTTCGTTACTTAGGATAATTCGTAAGGTACGTATGTTTATTACTAACAAAAACGTTCGTAAAAAAATCTAGTTGCACTTTTAAGCAACTAAAAATTGGAGGGCAACTAGGCCTCCTCCCCCACCCCGTTATTTTTATCAAAATCGTCCAATCAAAACTATAAAAAAGCCATTTAGTGAAAAAAATTAATATGTAAATTTCGTTTTAATTATTCATTTGCTCAAGCCAAAATCAAAACATGCATTAATTCAGAAACGTTCAGAAATTAAATAAAAAAACAAGTTTTTTTACTGCAAGTAAGTAGCAATATTAAAACTTAATACGATCAGAAATTACTCCGTATATGAAAGGGGTTGTCCCCTCCTCAACGCCTCGCTCTTTACGCTAAATAGATTTTTAGAATAGATCAAAATCTGACCTTACACAAGGAGTAAAAGGAACTTGAATATAATTTTTTGGCATTGCGAAGATTATAATTATTTTGATCAAAGATGAAAGATAGCGGAACACTTAGGGGATGGGGGAGGTCACCATGAAGATGAAAAAAAGTAAAACATGCACACGAAAGAATATAGTGACTCAAGGTTAAGTAATGGGATAACTCTTAAACGATTAGTTTCCTTAATGAGGTTTCTAGCTTGGCTGATGAATTTCTGATAACTGGGGATAAATCTGAAAAACATACAAAAATATAAAAAAACTGGACTTGGAATAAATTAGGCAATATAATTAGCATCAAGCCATAAAATTACTCACTCAAACAAATTTTCCAAATTTAATCAAAGCTCAGATTCGCAATTTCCCGAAGTGCCAAGTTTGCTGTCATCAGCAAAACAAACAAGGACATCAGAAGATGGTGAACTATAGTTGGCGCTATACGCAAGGGAAGGTTTAGGATGACAGAGTCTACAGCAATTAAAAGGTTTCTGCTTTTTTACATCGTAAAAAAGATCATTTGCATAAATCACAAATAGCACTGGCCCTAAAACTGATCACTGAGGGACGCCAAAATTCACTTGTGAGGGTGAACGGAAAAGTGGATCGACAGAATTTAACCTATTATTCAAATACGATTGAAAGCAAGAAAATACATCACCCCTAATGCCAAAATGAGACATCTTCTATAGAAGAATTTCATGGGTTAAGGAATCGAATGCCTTGCGAATATCCAGGAATATAATAGCAGGAATTAATCCCGAATCTAATGCAGAATGTATAAAATTCAAAAGGGTTATACAGGCATGCTCAGTGGAGTGCTTCATTCGAAAACCAAATTGAAAATCATGAAGAAACTTTTTAGATTTTAAAAATTTAAGGAGACGAGAAAGCACAGGCTTTTCGAAGATTTTACTAAATACTGATGAAATTGAAATTGGTCGATAATTTGCTGGATCATTCCTTGGTCCACCCTTATACAGAACAACAATCCGAACAGGCTTGAGAGCATCCGGAAAAACACCATATTGAAATGAAAGATTGACAAGTTTTGTTAGAGGCACAACTATTGAAGGAAGAATAGATTTAATTACCTTAGTAGGAATAGAATCTGGCCCAGATGAGGACGAGTTTTTCAAGCCATTAAAAATTAAAGTAAATTTCATTTACTGTGACTGGCTCTAGAAACATAGACTTAACACAAGACGGCCCGAGGTAAGATCTAAGTCTGGCTTAGGCCGAGATAAATTAGCTACGGGAGCGATATTCTTACCAATGCTAGCAAAGAATGAAGTGACTGAAGTGGACATTAGACTCACCCAATGACCAGATGACCAGTGACAAATCACCAATGACCAGACTCATAGGTAAAGAGCTAGATTGAGAACTGGATTTAAGCACAGAATTTATTACCTTCAAAGTTTTACAAAAATATAATTGTCACACACAGCAAAATTACATAGAAAATAGAGAGATTTGGCTTTCCTACACAAGGAATTATATATATTCCGGTAAATCTTGACTTGACAAAGACGAGTAGCACTCGCTGAAAGTGTAGTGCATTTATAAGACCTCCAGATATTATTTTTCCTTCTCCAGCTTTTGAGAAGTTCAGATGTCATCCATGGGTTTAGAGGAACAATCCTTTTAGACCTGTGATTAGAAGGTGGTACTTTACAAATGCTAAGAATAGCATTATTCTTATTATTATTATAATATTATAATAAAAATATTATAATATTATAATAGAACATTATTAGAATAGCATTATTTATAAATTAGTTCCATAAAAGGACTCAAATAAACAAGAAAAACCCTTATCATTATCAAACAAGCTCCACGAATTTTTTGCCAATTTTGACCCAAGAAGAGATAACTCATTCTTACCAAACCTAATAGAATAGGAATCAAACACTTGGGACAAAAAAAAATTGAATCCATCAAATTTATATTATAGTCACCATTATGATTAACTGACACGGACGTTTCAATATTATGTCAAGTATTTCCTCAAGATTCCGAAGAAACAACGAAACCGCACCACTAGGAGAACGATAAATATTGCCTATGATTAGATCAATACCATTGCCTCTAATTTCTATAAATTTTGACTCAAAGATATCATCAAATGCCTTGATAAGTCCTCCCGCAAGTAGTAATGCAAATTTCTAGGATGGCAAGATCTCCTTTAGCCATCTTGCAGCGGTTTATATGTTCCATTTTGTAGCCATGGACATCCAATAGCATTTCATTGCCAGAATCCAAAAATGTCTCGCATAAACCTAACTTGGCCATAATAACATATCTTTTATTACACGCCTAGTCTACACAGTTGGATCGAACCACATTTTACGAGCAGATCATTCTATATTCGTTCAAAACAAAACATTTTGAAGCACCTACGTTTCAGAGCCATTCGTGAAAACTGCCATTACAGTAGCTTCTAATTTCTTACCTGGTTCTAAAATATATATTTCATTTATATGATTTATGTTTCCTAAGATTATTAGAAGACTAATTTGTTAAGACAAGGAATAAGTGAAGATGAAAAGGTGACGCTGGGTAACGACAAGATCGATCGAGTGGACAGCTTCACTTACCTTGGTAGTATTAGTAGTAAAGACGATGGGTCCAGTGAAGATGTTAAAAATAGAACAGCCAAGGCCCAAGGTGTACTTTTTTTTTCACGGTTGACATAAAAGTTTGAAAGAATAGAAAGATAAGTCACCGATCCAATATTAAAATATTGGAAGCTCCAGTGATGACAGTGGTCGAATATGGTTCTGAACCACTGGCGTTCCTAAAAATGGAGAAAAATTTGCTAGATGTTTTCCACAGAAATTGCCTACGGATTGTTTTGAGTACTCGACTGACTGACTGTATTTCAAACAGTAGTTTGTATGAAAAGTTCGGTTTAATCCCACCTACTAGGGCTATAATGAGAGAAAGGTTAAGATGGCTAGGAGACGTTCTGTGGATAAAGGATGAGAGATTGGCAAGACTGTCATTTTCGGCCAACCGTCTAGGGCTAAACGAAAATCAGGTCACCTTCGGTTGGCGTTGGGGAATTTCGTAAGGACAGATTTAAGGGAAATGGAAATTTTCTGGGGGTGTAAACAGGAAGGCTGTGAATAGATTGGGATGGAGGAGAAATGCGCGTAGCAGTGTTGGCCCCAGGCGACTTGGTGCTGCGGTGGGTTGTCAATAGTAGTAGTTATAATAGTATGCTTCTATTCAAACTTTAGCAACTACAAACTACCTGCGCATGGCTATTCCACTTAATCTAAGCTCTAAGATTTATGTTTCCCAACAACCTTTTCCAACTGAAAAAAAAATCCCTATTCCTTGGCTTTTGTACTGCATCCACCATTATGTCTGATAATATTTTCTAAATTATTTGAAGCTGTCCAGTGTTCATTCAGCCAATTGGCTTGGCACCCAACATCATCCCTTTATCATCATTTCTTCCTAGTCAAAATAACTTACTCTTCTTAACGTTAAACGCTTCCAACCGACATCAAAATACAAAATGAAGAACACAAAGGTTACACACTGTTATTTTAAGTGATCTTAGGGAAGAGAGACTCATCAAACTTTGAATCATCGTTCCGTACATCACCTGTGGAACCTAAATTCACTTTTATTCTTCAAAACTTCGAACTCCACGCTCAAAACAAACGTGCCCGAGCTTGACCATGATTCGGCTAAAACAATAAATAATGAGCTATCTTATTTTGGTGAACAGCGAGTCCCAAAAATGTGAAGACTGGTACCATACACCCATCTACACAGTAGGTACTGACAGCATTTCTTAAAAGGAAATTCTCACAATTTTACCCACATTTCTGTACACCCCTCTACTGATCGTTTAGAGAAAATTGTCAGATTTATCTGAGTGCGCGTTGCCACCAAATAAAAAATGTTAAGATGAAAAAATAGCTTACCTAAGCTGAAGGACTAAGGCCAACTGAGAGGTAAGACGATTGGAAACATGCGCCCAAGTGCTACTAGTTAGCTTTGAAAGCATAGTGACCTAAAACATACAGTAAATTACCTTATGACTTCGTCAGAAGCATATTTTTTCAAACATTTCATGTTTAAATTAAATTAGTAACATAAATAAAACGAATTCTAAATTAATTTAGTCAGTGCGACTTCTAGACGAATATGAAAAAAAATTACCCTGCAAGAATTTTTTAGCGTTTTTAGGGTTGTTTTCAGACAATCTAATGAAATTTTCCGAAATAGTTAGAAAACCTTTTTATTTGGTCTTGTGGATTCAATTCGAACAATGAGTCGTTCTATAAATAATTGAGACATATATAAATCGTTAATTAGCGAATCCAAACAAATCCATAAAACAACGAGTGGAGGAAATTAAAAAATAATTTACTAGCGAAAATAAATGTCCATAGTTTGCTGGTGTTTCCTTACTAGCTTGAGTGTGGTGAGTGTTTAAGTGAGTGCGGTGATAGTGAGCTTGAGTGCATTAGGGTATTTAACAATGGATTTGGTCAAATTGGCTTCTACAAAGACTATCCAATGTATAATGGCGAAACAGACTTTTACCTTAGTGTTGGTGCTTATTTATAAGGTAATTTTTGTGACAATATGAAGTTTAAAGTCCGTCACATGCTTAGACGCTAAAAACTTAAAACTTAAGAAACAGACTTGGTCAGATTTGTTTCTGAAAGACTCAAACAGCGTTTCTATACAGCATTTCAAGAAAATATTTCGACTATTCGTCTATACAACAGTTTTATGACTGTCACTTCAAGCTGGTAAATGTTTAGTTTCGTCACAAGCTGTAAAAACTGGAAACTATGCTGCGAAGCAGCATAGTTTCCAGTTTAGATCACTTAGAAATGCTAATTCTAGAAGCGCATCCATTTTTTAGCTTTCTAAAATCCATTTTTTAGCTTTCTAAAATCCATTTTTTAGCTTTCTAAAATCCCCCTTCAACAAACAAGGGTTTCGAAGCCGAGGAAAATGTTGGGGTTGTACAATATGAATGCAATTATATTTTAAATACTATTTCCAGTCATCACTGGTAATTTCTGCATAGTAGGAAGTCGAAAGATAATTAAAAAAACAGTAAAATTCAAGTTAATTGACCTGTTGCTTACACATCCATTAATGCTAATTATCCATTTTCACTTTCGAGTTGAAACTAGCCAGTGAACCGGTGAATCAGAGCGATTAGTTAAATATTACGTTTATGTTCCGTTGATTTGAAGAAATGTCTTCCGACGCAATGAAGATTATACAGTTTTTCAGTTCAAGAATGAATTTGTTTTAAAATATTCTTTGGCTATAGGAAGGCATTGGTGAAAAAAATTTTGGTTGAATAGTGATTCTCACGAGTGAATATTACCTATAGAACGAAGCGAATTAGTCCATGAGCCCGCGGGCAGCGGGATGAGGTCTGTATTCTATATTTATTGAATAATTCGGCCTGAAACCTGAAAGAGCAAACAAAAAGTAGGTCATAAACATGAACTAACAACTCAACCAATCAGAATAGAGACCCCGCCCCGCTGCCCGCAGGGCTCATGGACTAATTCGCTTCGCTCAATAGGTAATTTGAAAAAAAGGAAATCACCAGTGCAACAACACAAACACAGAAACGAATCCACGTCATTAAACTAAAAAAAGTGGATAATTAGCATTAATGGTTGCGTGAGTTTTTTAATTTATCTTTCGACTTCCTATTATACAGAAATTACCAGTGATGACTGGAATTAGTGTTTCGAATATAATTTCATTGATATTGTACAACCCCAACATTTCCCTCAGCTATAAACCCTGCCCACTTTACGCAGTTTTAGTTAATACAATAAACAAAAAAGACAGAACTATAACCAGCCAAAACTACAAACATGACAGGAATATAACCAGCGACACAAAACAGCTTACCGAATTAAAATAAGATTTGTTGAATCCATAAAAAAATATAGTCTCGAAATACTTTCTGTTCAGTTTATCAAACCAAGGAAACCCTTTACTGTATGACATAACTTAAGAGTAATCTTTATAATCGACGGTCGAACGAAGTCTTAGCGATAGGCTTAGTTTTCAAACAGTTCGTGGTAACGAACTGTAGTAAGGAGCGACCCGGCTCAATAGTAACCAAAACTCTAAAAAATGGAATTTTGATACCAATAGCTATATCAAAAGAATCGCATTTTAATGCTGGTTTTAAATATATAAGTTTCATCAAGTTTAGTCTTACCCATCAAAAGTTACGAGCCTGAGAAAATTTGCGTTATTTTAGAAAATAGGGGGAAACACCCCCTAAAAGTCATAGAATCTTAACGAAAATCACACCATCAGATTCAGCGTATCAGAGAACCCTATTGTAGAAGTTTCGAGCTCCTATCTACAAAAATGTGGAATTTTGCATTTTTTGCCAGAAGGCAGATCACGGATGCGTGTTTATTTGTTTTTTTGTTTTTTTTTTTTTGTTTTTTTTTCCCAGGGGTGATCGTATCGACCCAGTTGTCCTAGAATGTTGCAAGAGGGCTCATTCTAACGGAAATGAAAAGTTCTAGTGCCCTTTTTAAGTGACCAAAAAAATTGGAGGGCACCTAGGCCCCCTCCCACGCTAATTATTTTCCCAAAGTCAACGGATCAAAATTCTGAGATAGCCATTTTATTCAGCGTAGTCAAAAAACCTTATAACTATGTCTTTGGGGACGACTTACTCCCCCACAGTCCCCGTGGGAGGGGCAACAAGTTACAAACTTTGACCTGTGCTTACATATAGTAATGGTTATTGGGAAGGATACAGGCGTTTTCAGGAGGATTTTTGTTGGTTGGGGGGAGGGGTTGAGAAGAGGGGGATATGCTGGGGGAACTTTCCATCGAGAATTTGTCATGGGAAAAGAAAACTTCCATGAAGGGAGAGCAGGATTTACTAGCATTATTTAAAAAAAAAATTAAAAATAAATGTGAAAAAGCTTTTTCAGCTGGAAGTAAGGAACAGCAATAAAACTTAAAACAAACAGAAATTATTACCCATATAAGGGGCTCACCTCCTTATGATACCTAGCTCTTTACGCTAAAGTATTTTTAGTAATTTCAACTATTTATTCTACGGCTTTTGTGATTCAGGGGTCATTCTTAATGAATTGGGATAAAATTTAAGCTTTAGTGTAAAGAGCGAGGTACTGACGATGGGGCGAATCCCCTCATATATGTAATAAAAACATGAGAATACAAAAGTTCTTTACGTAAGCTAATTTATAAGCTACGTAAATCTTTTACCAATAAAAAGATTCGTATAAAATTAAAAGTTCTAGTTGCCTTTTTAATTAACCAAAAAATCGGAGGGCAACTAGGCTTCGCCCCCGCTCTTTTTTTCTCAAAATCATTCGATCAAAATTATGAGAAAGCCATTTAGCCCCCCCCCCAAAAAAATGCAAATTTCGTTTTGATTATTCCTCTGCGGAGAGCCAAAATCAAAACATGCATTGATTCAAAAACGTTCAGAAATTAAATAAAAAAAAAAAACAAGTTTTTTCAACTGAAAGTAAGGAGTGACATCAAAACTTAAAACGCACAGAAATTACTTCGTATATGAAAGAGGCTGCTTCCTCATCAACGCCCCGCTCTTTACGCTAAAGTTTGACTCTTTTTCTCAATTCTTCTTTCTAAAACAGTAAAAAACATTAGCGTAAAGAGCGGGGCGTTGATGAGGAAGAAGCCTCTTTCATATACGAAGTAATTTCTGTGCGTTTTAAGTTTTGATGTCACTCCTTACTTTCAGTTGAAAAAACTTGTTTTTTTTTATTTAATATATTCTAAAAATCTGATAAACACCTTTGGATAGTTTCCATTACCTTTAGGCCTCTTACATGAGAAGAGAATTATAGAAGGTACGATTTCAAAATTGCCTTGTTTACAGATTTTAAATGAAAGGATGAGTAACATTTAGAATTTTACGGAAGAGAAGCAGGCACATAGTTTAAAAGCAATAAATAAAAAACACATAGATATACTAACACATATATTTATAAAATCTTAAACGCATTGACTAAATTGCAAACGTATTAGAAAACAAAAAGGTTCTTATCTATTAGCCAGCACACACTCAAGATTTTGGATCTATAAAATCACACACGGTAAATGTTTACTTTCGTTCCAAGTGCTCTAAAGTGCGTATTACTGCATATAGCAAGATTCTGATGATCACATATTGTTTCTTTGTCATTATTAGAGAAGCGCATCCATTTTTTAGGTTTATAAAATCCCCCTCCAACGGGACAAAAAATGCGTAAAGTGAGCTTGCTTAAAGGTAATGTTACCTGTAGAGCGAAGTGTATTAGTCCATAAGCCCCGCGGGCAGCGGGCGGGGTCCGTATTCTATATTTATTCAACAAAGAGTGATAAAACTAAAAAAAAAAAAAAAACACCTCAAACGAGGTTTATTAAATAAATATAGAATATAGACCTCGCCTCGCTGCCCACGGGGCTCATGGACTAATGCGCTTTGCTCTAGAGGTAATGTTACCTATAAGCAAGCCCACTTTACGCATTTTTAGTTTGCCCCATAAAGGAGGAGGGTCAACCAGAAATGGACGCACCTCTAGGATTAGCATTTATAAGTGCTCTAAACTGGAAACTATGCTGTTTCGCAGCATAGTTTCCAGTTTAGAGCACTTGGAACAAAAGTAAACATTTACCTCACACGCTAACGGGTTTATTGCTGCTTGTATACGAGGACAATTAGCTTCGGTTCAGTGGAAAACTACATTGTAGTTATATTTAACTAAATATTTAGTTGGTATTTTGGTTAGGTTGCATTTTTCATCCAGCCCCGCTATACATACCCCCACCCCTTATGAGGAAATGTATAGCCCAAATTATATATATCCTATCTTTTATCTCCCAAGCGTCTCAGTCGTTTCAACCCCGTACCTGTAGATCCAAATTCTCGTGTTTACTGACTAACAGATAAGTACGCTCAAAAATATTAAAACACGTTCAATAAACTGTTGAGAAAACAGCCTGATTTACCGGAGACGGGCGGGGGGATGGTGCTTAAGTCGCTTGTACATATACCTTTGTACCTCTAGCCCTTCATATCTCTAAGTTGGTGTCTCCGGTTCTTGTAATGGCTCTACATCATCAGTGGACAAGGCGACCCAATGTAGCCGAGTGGTACCTCACTTTCAAAATTGTGTAGCCTACAACATGTGGCGCGCACCACACTTGGCGGAACTTTGTCAGGTGCACAGCTTAGATACCAATATTGGTATCCAAGCTGTGGTCAGGTGTGATACCAATAGCTGCGGTTATGCAATAGTGGATCACGCGCATGGGGGAACAAGTGATACCCCGAGATGTGCACTAGGTGGCAGTGAATAGATGACCTTTCGAACGTGTTATCCCCTGCTTTTCCTGATGCTGCATCTAGGGACACCACTGGTATACAATGTTCAGGCACGTACGCCACACATCGGGTGTTTATACCAGGAAAGGAAACAAATTTGGGTAAAAGGAAATTTTCAATATGTACTTTTATGAATGCTCAAGGCTTTTAGTGATCAACTTAAAGAAATCATCAAAAATAAATCTTTGAAACCAGCCTTAACAAAGAGAAGATTCAGTCTAGATGGCCTGTCAGAAGATTCAATATTCTGCAGTTTTTTGTTGTAGGCTGTGTGGCCAATGGTGGCTTTACCCTGGCTCAGCTCTAATTAGCGCTGATGTTAGTTCATTGCTCTTCATCTTTTAAGATACCAGCAAATATTTTCACATTAGTCTATATTAGGTTCTTGCGATTTGTGTATACATATACGGTGCCAAACATAAAAATTGGAACTATTCAATTCTGTATGATTGCGAAACATGTTTCTCTAGTTTTCTCGTAAAGATTTTTTTTCTTCACAGCATCAAGGAAACTAGGAATAGATTTTTTTTACTTCTTTTTCCTGGAGTACGGGGCGTAGGGTTGGTGTATATTTAAGGAGTATCCCCCCACTCTATATTTTTTAACTGGATATTATCAGAATTGATGCTCATTATGTTTCTTTCTTTTTTTAAACCCCAGTCAGAAAGTGAGGTCTATGTCAAGGGGTAAGAAGATAGCCAAATTTATGATCCGGACATGGCAAGAAAGGGTAGCGCTTTTACCTAGTAGAAATGCCATATAACATCTGAAATGAATTAAGAGTCATCTGCATAACAAATTACCCGGAAAGAAACTAGGGACAAGAATTACATCCCTTACTTATGTCGAGGTTAGCCAGTTAGTCTGAGGCTAACTGCACATGTTGGCTCGGAAAATAAATACGGAGCGTATAGTTAGAAGTTACATGCAGAAATTTTTGCATTCCGTTATTCTATTAATTTATGCATGGCCATTATTCTGCTTCGGGAGGTGTCTACCTTATTTCGGGAGTTAAACCAAGGAAAAGGTATTTGTACAGTCATTAAATAGAAACCAAGACGTTAACACCATTTTATACATTTCATGGATGCATTATCGGAACCTACCGAACTCTCCATTGGGTTTCACTACAAAAATTCATTAGCTCAAGGGGAAGAAATACAGAACGGCTAGTTTATAGCTTTTCTTGAGTCCCCCTCTCCCCGAAATATTTCTAGGTATCGTTTCTTAAAATAAGCTTTCTTCAGATTTTTCCTCATATAAAAATATTTTAGCTTTAGGCATAGCCCCTAACCAAAAGAGAAAATAATATGACCTATTTAAGGTCAATCTCCTAGGTTGAAAGCTAATTCTATTAAGATAGCATTGAAATACGTACCAAGATTTCCTCCTTTCTCATTGGCTTAATTGCTCTCTTGAGGGTTGTACCAGAATATTTAAACTCTGTTGACTTCCTTGAGATATTACGACCGGATTTAAAGGGAATTTAAATTTTTCACATGTCTAATTGGTAACAGCTGACCATTGGAATTTGGTTGGTTACAAGTCAGATAACCGTTTAGCATTTGAATTTTTGCAATGGGCAGAAAAAAAAAACAAGAACAAATAAGGGACAGGAAAACCTGAGACATTGGTAAGTTCTATCTCAACGTTATAGTAGAATATATTACTTTTATTCATTTACAAGTTACATTTTCAAACAGTTCGTGGTAACAAACTGTAGTAAGGAGCGACCAGGCTCAATAGTAACCAAAACTCTAAAAACCGAAGTTTTGGTACAAATAGTTACATCAAAAGAATTGCATTTTAATGCTGATTTTAAATATATAAGTTTCATCAACTTTAGTCTTACCGGTCAAAAGTTACGAGCCTGAGAAACTGTGCCTTATTTTAGAAAATAGGCGGAAATACCCTCTAAAAGTCACGGAATATTAACAAAATCACACCATCAGAGTCAGCGTATCCGAGAACCCTACTGTAGAAGTTTCAAGCCCCTATCATAAAAAAGATGAAATTTTGTATTTTTGCCAGAAGACAGAAAACAGGTGCGTATTTTTTTGTTTTGTTGTTGTTTTTTTTCCTCAGGGGTGATCGTATCGACCTAGTTGTCCTAGTATGTCACAAGAGGGTTCATTCTAACGTAAATTAAAAGTTCTAGTGTCCTTTTTAAGTGCCCAAAAAATTGGAGGGCACCGAGGCCCCCTCTAACGCACATTTTTCTCCAAGGTCACCGGATCAAAATTTTTAGACAGCCATACTGTTTAACTTAGTCAAAGACCTAATAATTATGTCTTTGGGGATGACTAAATCCACCACAGTTCTCAGGGGAAGGGTGGCAACTTATAAGCTTTGACCATTGTTTACCCATAGTAGTTAATTATGAAGTGTACAGACGTTTTCAGGGGGACTTTTTTGTGTTGGGCTTAGGGTGGGTCGGGGGGGAGGGCAGGTTACGTGGGAGGATCTTTCCATGGAGCAATTTTTCATAAGGGAAGAGAATTCTCATGAAGGGGTCGCAGGATTTTCTAGCATCATTTAAAAAAAGACAATGAGAATTTTTTTTTTCAACTGGAAGTAATGATCAACATTAAAACTTAAAAACAAACATAAAATATTACTTATATAAGGGGGTTCGTCTCTTCCACAATACCTTGCTCTTTACGCTAAAGTATTTTTAGTAACTCTAACTAGTTATTCTACGGCCTTTGTGATTCAAGGGTCATTCTGAAAGATTTGGGACAAAATTCAAGCTTTAGTGTAAAGAACGAGGTATTGACGAGGGGACAAACCCCCTCATATACGTAATAAAAATAAACAAATATATAAGTTCGTTACATAAGTTAATTCGTAAGGTACGTATGTTTGTTACTAACAAAAACGTTTGTAAAAAAAATAAAACAAATCTAGTTGTCTTTTTAAGTAACCAAACATTGGGAGGTAACTAGGCCTCCTCTCCCACCCCCCCCTTTTTTTTAGCGAAATCGTCCTATCAAAACTATGAGAAAGCCATTTAGCTTGTAATTAACATAAAAATTGCTTCTCCAGACTAAATATCCGTATGATATATGGGTAGGTTATTGCAAAATATATCGTGCGAAGAATACTTTCCGGCAGAATATGCTTCAATCTTTTGAGGATGCCAACTCCACGTGCAACTTTGGTGGAGATAATGTCGCTATGATGCTTCTACGATAGATTAGAAGCATTATGGAAACCGAGGTACCGCAGTGATATAACTTGTAAAAGAGGCTTTTCACCAAATAGAACTTTACTACTTACATCAACAGAATCACCCACTCTACAGAATGTCAGTAAAAATTTTTCTTTACATTCACACTCAGCAAACTTACACTTGTAAACATCTCTAATCTTTTGAGAGTAATAAGAGCTTTTGCAATCAAATTATCTGCGGATTTTGGAAATTTTGTTAGCAATAATGTTAGTAATATATGTATTCTTTAGATAAACGCGCATCATGTTCACGTAAACTAAATAAAGTAAAGGGCCCAGCACAGACATTTTGCTATTTAAAATGTTAGATATTGTCGTATGAGTGTCTACACCAGGAAACTACTTTACCCCATGAAATACAAGGCTATCAAGCATGGACTTTTGATCATAATTATCAAGCTTTTTTTCTATTTGACCAATTCTCTCCTCCCAATTTTAAATATGAAATCTTAGACTACCTAGTAGAGCCTGCTCAATTTTTGCAAACTTTGGATTAAACTCGAGCGTGATTGAATCATAAACCTGGCTGATTATCAGTTCAGTACCTTCTTTATTCAATGAATTTGGGTCATTGAACTTTTCAGAAACTGAAAGTAAATGAAAGTAAGGAGCAGCATTAAAACTTAAAACGAACAGAAATTACTCCGTACATGAAAGGGGCTTTTCCTCCTCAACGCCCCGCTCTTTACGCTAAAGTTCGACTCTTTCTCTTAACTCTTTTTTAAAACAGTAAAAAACTTTAGCGTAAGGAGCGGGGCGTTGAGGAGGAAAAGCTCATTTCATATACGGAGTAATTTCTGTTCGTTTTAAGTTTTAATGTTGCTCCTTACTTTCATTTAAAAAAACTTTTTTATTTATTTAATTTCTGGACGTTTTTGAATTAATACATGTTTTGATCTTGGCTCTCCGCACATAAATAATTAAAACGAAATTTGTATATTAATTAATTGCAATTAATCGGAAGATTTTGAGAAAAAGGAGCGAGGGAGGAGGTCTAGTTGCCCTCCAAGTTTTTGATTGCTTAAAAAAGCAACTAGAACTTTTATTTTTTACAAACGTCTTCATTGGTAAAAGATATATGTAACTTACGAATTAACTTACGTAACGAACTTCTATATTAGTATGTTTTTATTGTGTATATTAGGGGGTTAAACCCTCGTCGATACCTCACTCTTTACACTAAAGCTTAGATTTTGTCCCAATTCCTTAAGAATGACCTCTGAATCACAAAGGCCGTAGAATAAATAGTTGAAATTACTAAAAATACTTTAGCGTAAAGAGTGAGGTATAACGAGAAGGTAAACCCCTCGTATGCCTAATAATTTTCGCTCGTTTTAAGTTTTAATGCTGCTCCTTACTTTCAGTAGAAAAAAACTTATTATATTTATTTTTTCGTTGTTTTTTCAAATAATGCTAGAAAATCCTGCGTCCCCTTCATTGAAATTCTCTTCCCCCATGAGAAGTTTCTTCATGGAAATAGGTGCCCTGGTGCCAACATGGCCTAAGTGCCCTCCAATTTTCTTGGTCACTTAAAAAGGGCACTAGAACTTTTAATTTCCGTTGGAATGAGCCTTTTTGCGACATTCTAGGACCACTCAGTCGATAAGATCACCCCTGGGAAAAACAAAACAAAAAAAAACAAATAAACACGCATCCCCGATCTGTCTTCTGGCAAAAAATGTGAAATTCCACATATTTTTAGATAGGAGCTTGAAACTTCTACAATAAGGTAACGGGAACAATAAGGTAACAATAAGGTTCTACGTTAAGATTCTATGACTTTTAGGGGGTGTTTTCCCCTATTTTCTAAGATGAGGCAAATTTTCTCAGACACGTAACTTTCGATGGGTATAACTGGTCTTGATGAAACTTATATATTTAAAATCAGCATTAAAATGCAATTCTTTTGATGTAACTATTGGTATCAAAATTTCACTTTATAGAGTTTCGGTTACTATTGAGCCCGGTCGCTTCTTACTACAGTTCGTTACCACGAACTGTTTGATTGGTTATATTTTCCAGAAGATGACTTTTTATTTTCTCCAGCTGGGCTTCAGTTGTAGCTAATTGTTCGTAAATCGGGGCGATACTTGAAGACACCGAGCTAGACCTAATTTATCTCTTGCTTTCAGGGCTTAAAAGGTCTTAGAAAAAGTTTCGTAAATTTCTGTGGTATTAAAAAGTTTTTGTGGCACTTTGTATTTATGAAGTGACATATAGTGATCATAAAATCTGTCGGTCTGTCTGTCTGTCTTTCCCTGTTTTACTAGTTTAGGCACTTCCAGATAAGCTAGGACGATGAGATTTGGTATCAGGAACCAGACTAGATTAAATTAGAAATAGTCGTTTCCCCAATTCGATCATCTGGGGGAGTGGGGAGAAGGTTAATTCGAAAAATAAGACCGGGATGAAACATGGTGGTAAAAATGAGCACAAATCCTAGATACGTGATTGACATATTCGGAACGGGTCCGCTCTCTTTAGAGAAGTTGGGGGGAGAGTTTACTCTGAAAAATGAGAAAAATCAGTACCAGACAAGATTAAATTAGAAATAGTCATTTATCCGATTAGACCTTCTGTGGGGGGGGAGTGGAGTGACAGTTAATTCGAAAAAATGAGGTGTTTTTAAGTTACGAAGGAGTGATCGAATCTTAATGAAATCTCATATTTAGAAGGATCTTGCAACTCAGATCTTTATTTTAGATCTGGCTGAATCCAGTTTCATTGGGGAGAGTTGTGGGGGGGTATCAGAAATCTTGGAAAACGCTCAGAGTGGAGAGGTCAGAATGAAATTTGGTGGCAAGAATAAGCACACATCCAAGATACGTGACTGACATAACTGGACCGGATCCGCACTCTTTGGGAGATTGGAGGGGGGGGGGGGGGTAATTCGGAAAAATCAAAAAACAAGGTATTTGTAATTTATGGACGGGTAATCAGCACTCTTATTACAAATCCCAACCAGATCCGGTGAGAGTAGGTGGAGGTGGAGGGGGGAACCGAAAATCTTGGAAAATGATTAGAGTGAAGAGATTGGGATGAAACTTGGTGGGTAGAATAAGCAAATATGGCAGATACGTGATTGACGTAACCGCGGACTAGATTCACTTTCTTTGGGGAGTTGGGGGGGGGGGTTAACTCTGAAAAATTAGAAAAAATGAGGTATTTTTAACTTAGGAAAGAGTCATCAGATATCAATGAAATTTGATGTTTGGAAGGATATCGTGTCTCATAGTTCTTATTTTAAATTCCGACCGGATCCGGTGACATTGAGGGGAAAATGGGAGGTGAAACCTAAAATCATGGAAAACGCTTAGAGCGGGGGGATCGGAATGAAACTTGGTGGTAAAAATAATTGTAAGTCCTAGACGTAACTGGAACGGATCTGCTCTCCTCGGGGGAGTTGGGAGGAGGAGGGTTAATTCTGAAAAATTAAAAAAATAAGGTATTTTCAACTTACGAAGGAGAGATTGGATCTTATTGAAATTTGGTATTTGGAAGGATATCATGTCTCGGAGCTCTTATTTTAAATCTCGACCGGATCCAGTGAAGAGGAAGTTGGGGGGGGCGACCTAAAATCTTGGAAAACGCTTGGAGTATAGGGGTCGGGATGAACTTGGTGTTAAAATAAGTACAAGTCCTAGAAATGGGATTGACATAGCCGGAACGGATCTGCTCTCTTTGGGGGAGTTGGGGGGGGGGGGTTATTCTATAAAAATATAAAAAATTAGATATTTTAACTTATGAAAGAGTGATCGTACCTTAATGAAATTTCATATTTAGAAGGATCTCAAAATCCAGATCTCTCATTTTAAATCCCTACCAGATCCAGTGTCATTTGGGGGGGGCATGAAATATTGGAAAACACTTAAAGCGGAGAGATCAGGATGAAACTTGGTGGAAAGAATAAGCACAAGTCCAAGATAGGTGAATGACATAACCGGCTCGGATCCGCTGTCTTTGGTGGAGTTGGGGGGGGGGGTAATTTGGTAAAATTAGAAAAAATGAGGTATTGTAACTTGCGAACGGGTGTTCAGATCTTAATGAAATTTGATATCTAGAAGGATCTTGTGCTTTAAAACTCTCATTTGAATCCTGAGCTGGAGTTGGATCCTGGAGCTGGAGGGGAAACTGGAATTCTTGGAAAACGTGAAAATCGAGGTATCTTACGAATGGGTGATTGGATCTTAATGAAACTTAATATGCAGAAGAATCTTATGTCTCAGATAATCCATTTTTAATTAGAATTGGATCCAAGGACATAGAGGGCTGGAGGAAAAACAGAAACCTTGGAAACCGGAAATCTTGGAAAACACTTAGAGTGGAGAGATCGAGGTGAAACTTGATGGGAAGAATAAGCACGAGCTAGAGATACCAGATTGACATTATTGGTACGGATCCGTTCTCTTTGGGGAGCTGGAAGATGTTAATTGGAAAAATTAGGAAAATTGAGGTGTTTTTAACTTAAGAATGGGTGACCAGATCTTAATAAAATTTGATAATCAGGAGAAATGCATGTCTCAGAGCTCTTATTTCAAATCCGACCAGATCTGTTGACATTGGTGGGAGGGAGTTGGAGGGGGAAACCGGAAATCTTGGAAAACGCTTATAAACGCAGTAGATACGTAATTGACGTAACGGACTGGATCCGCTTTCTTTGGGGGAGTTAGGTGGTGTGGTTCAGTGCTTTGGTGAGTTTAGTGTTTCTGGACGTGCTAGGACGATGAAAATTGGTAGCCATGTCAGGGAGCTGCACTAATTGACTCGTTACAGTTGTTTTCCCCGATTCGACCATCTGGGGGGCTGAAGGGAAAGGAAAAATTAGAAAAATTGAGGTATTTTTAACATACGAGTGGGTGGTCGGATCTTAATGAATTTTGATATTTAGAAGGACCTCGTGACTCAGAGCTGTTATTTTAAATCCCGACCGGCATTAAGCCTCTTATTTTCCTTTTAAAGCAATCTATTGATTCTTAAAATGTTACTACAGGTCATATCATATGAGCTCTTAGCTCTTGTTTTTGACGAATAGTATATAAATATAAGTAGTTTCAAAAATTTATTAAATACCCCTAGGGGTTTCCTTCCTCCCTTACCTGTATTTATGACCCCAGGGCAAGGGTGCCCAATGTTTATTATGTACCTTCACGAATATATTACTTTAAATGACATTAATTTAATAGTATATGCATTGCTCCGTAAAGCAGAGTATATGATTACCCCGGTTCCAAACCGGGGCAATCAATCATTTATGAACGAGCCTATAAATCATCAACTGTATGAGATGATGGGGAAAAACCAAAATATTCTAAGATACGGCACTATTAGGAATGAAATGAGACCCCTTGGAACTAAAATAGACGAATATCCTACAACTTTAGATTAAAAAAAATAATGTTCGTATATTTTATAGGCCTACAATCGGCGTTTCCTTACATTTAAGAGCCAATAATTTTTAAAATAATGTATTTTTAAAGAATAACGTTCTTTTTAAAAATAACATTCATACATTTTAAAGGCCTACAATCGATGTTTCTTTACTTTTAAAGGCCAATAATGTTTAAAATAATGTGTTTTTAAGAATAATATTCTTTTTAAGAATAATATTCATTTTTAAAATAATGTTCATACATTTTATAGGCCTACAATCAGTGTTACTTTACTTTTAAAGGCCAATAATGTTTAAAATGATGTGTTTTAAGAATAATATTCTTTTTTAAAATAAGGTTCACACATTTTATAGGTCTACAAAGGTGTTTCTTTACTTTTAAAGGCCAATAATGTTATCTGCTTTGTAACAGCTTTGTAACCTAAAAAAGGCAATTCGTATGAAGTGTTAAAAATGATATTGCCTCAAGGTATTGTTGCCAATTATATATGTTTTCAACTTCCTTTTAAATCTGGTCCTAATGCTAAGGAGATGTCAACATTCTTAATGATAATCTGGCAAACCCCTCAAGGAGTGGTTAAGCCAATGAGAAAGGAGGAAATCTTGAATACTAAGAATTATTGCTAAAAATCATCCCACATAACTACAAACTAGAGAATCTTTGGGATTATTTATCGGTATAAGATCTACAAAACGACACGAAAATCAAGGCTGTATGATTAGTACAACCCTTTTAAATAGTAAAGGAAGAATATCTTAAATGGCAAATTTTAAAGGAAACTGATGATAAAAAAAAAAAAAATTCACGGCCAAAAATTTTGAAATCTCGTGGCAAATCGAGAGGCTCCTTTACAATTCTCTACGTCTTTTAAAATTAATTTTATTACTACTTTTAAAAATTAGAGGTGTCCCCACTAATTAATTTCTTATGAAGCTCTAAAGAATAAAAATGCAAATTTGCTCGGCCTAATCATGTTAAAGCTTTCAATGAAGCCACAGGAATTTTTTCATCAAAGAATATGCTCGTGTCTGTTGTTAATACGCATTTCACTGCTATAGGAAAATAGCATTGGCTTCAAACCTCGGAGATTGACCTTAAAGCAGAAGTGGATGAATAGAATTGGCAGTTCCGTATTACCCAGTACACACTCGAGAGTTGAAGTTAGGTTAATCATAATGAAATATACCAAAACATGATGAAAATATAATGTTTTATTAACAAAATTATGGAGACTACAATGAAGAATTATGGAAGGGGGCCACCCAGAACGCATTCTATTAAATACCTAACATAACCTAACAAAATCAAAATACTAACTCTGTATACTAAATATTTAATAAAAACATAACTACAACCCAGATTTCAACTCAGCCTAAGCTAGTTGTCACCGGATACAGACAGCTATAAACCGGTTATTGTCTGATCTTGCAGATCGAAATTCTCGAGTGTGTACTGGCTAACACGAAAGTACCATAAAATCAGTTGCAGATTTGGAATTTCACACAAGCTCATTCGTATAGATTGTATGTATTCCGAAAAATGAATTTAATTAATCTGTACACAATACAACTTTATTTATGATACTTTATCACCCATCTGGTCGACAACGTTATATTTTCAGTTCAATTCCGATTTAGCTAGTTTCGGGGGATGTTTATGGATTGACGCTCAGTTAAGGAGCTCATTCACAGTTACTACCAAGAATATCCCGATCTTTTCGGCAATATTATGTCATATTTATTCAAGGCATATTTTTTTTGCCCCTTTCCCCAAAAATCCGTCTCATGGGGCTTCATATTCCTAATTATGCTTACTGTTTTAAGACAGCATATATTAATGTCAATATTTCAGTAAGGTAAAATAATGAACATGGCATTGGTATTTACAGTTCTTACCGGCAGTACTGATCTCCGTTTCATGGCCCTTCATGCAAGAAGTCTAAGGGGGCGGGGCCAACCATTGCCTACCATCGGGGCCAAGCACCCCCTTCCTGTTTCCCTTCCCTAGATTTCTCCAGGTATCCATTTAGAGTTGAGTCGACTCTAGCTGAGCTTACAGAGTCACGCCATTGATCCCCATTCCAAACCAAATAACCAGCAACACCAGGACTCAAATTCTCGTCCTCATGGACTAAGAATGTCAAGTAATTTTTCGCTTCCTTCCACTTATATTTTCAAAAACAACTTCTTTAGGATACTTTCATTGGAAAATGTCTTTATAACCGTTGGTGTTCGTATTAAGCAAGTTCTGTATACTCCTCTTATAGTATCATCCCAAATGCCCTTATAGTATCACTGTTAGACCTGGCCCTAGCTATGATACTAATATGCTATTCGCCTTATCAAACCAGTCTCGATTCCAGGACAATAAACAACAGAAACTACATGTCCATAAATTTATGGTATTTGTCAGAAACTTAAGGTAGCAAAATTCATATCAAAAATTAAAAAATGTAAATGACGATTTTTCAATTCATTAAAAAATGTGTTTTCTTTGAAAACAACAACCCCCCCCCCCATATTTTCGTGAATTGAAGAGGTTGAAAACTACACATAGAAAGGAATATATTTATAGACTATAATCAAAACCTTTCTAGAGAACAATGGTTGATTGAAGACACTTTTAGAAACATAAAACCTCAAAATTCTAATTTTGAACTTCGGACCGTTACGTGCGACACGGTTGAATTTGGATATAAATGAATTTGAAAATCAGACTAAGCAACACTACTAAGGCATATTTTTGATGAAATTATTACCAATAATGGCAGTATACCTCAACACAGGGTGTCAATCAGTGAGAAAAATGTGACTCAGCGGAATTATTCAAGACGTAGGTCCTTTAAAATATAATCGTTGATGTTCATAGTAGGCAAGTTCTGTTCACTCCCCTTATAGTATCACCCCAAGTCCCCTTACAATATCACCGTTAGACCCGGCCCTAACTATGATACTAATATGTTATCCGCCCTTATCAAACCAGTCTCGATTCCAGGACAATAAGCAACAAAAACTAAATGTCCATAAATTTCTGGTATTTGTCAGAAACTTAGGATAGTAAAATTCATATCACAAATTAAATAATGTAAGTGACAATGTCAAGGTGACGAATCTAGGTCGTTCGATTAGATACACTTAGTAACTACAAGACACAAATGCAGTTAGACAGTAATTATGAAGACTAAGAAAAAGAATCTCTCTAGTTATGGCACTGGACGAGGGCTATGTCCAAGATTTTCATTGGGATGGGGAGAGAGGGTTAATCTACTGTTGAAGGGGGGCACGGAAAGGGGGAA
The DNA here is from genome assembly GCF_032884065.1 of Artemia franciscana. Classification (NCBI taxonomy): domain Eukaryota; kingdom Metazoa; phylum Arthropoda; class Branchiopoda; order Anostraca; family Artemiidae; genus Artemia; species Artemia franciscana. Next base: position 14,195,786 of record NC_088873.1, on the reverse strand, counting down.
GGTACGAAAATTCTCTCATTTCTGAGAGGTTCCCCTCCCAGAAATTCCGCTTTGGAAGGACTCCAATTCCATTTTCCTTAGGAAGGAGGATAGCCATGGAAAAGTCTTTCATATGTCAAATAAAAAGTATGTGTATTTTCCCCAATTTTTCACATTTCCGGAAGGGGTAGATCAACTTCCCTAGGCTACACTATTGCTTGTTAGACATTATTTAAAGAAATTCCTTTATTTCAAAGAAAAGTAAAGAGCGATTTAACCTACAAGGATTAGAAATATTAATTAATAAATGAAACCAGATAACGAACTGTAAGTAAGTAGTGATACAGCTCAATAGTAATCGAAACTCTATAAAAAAAAACAGATTTTGATATAAATAGTTAAGATTCATCCAGTTTAGTATTACCCATCAAACGAGCCTGAGAAAGTTTTGCATGATTTTCAAAAAAGGAGGAAACACACCCTAAAAGTCAAGGAATCTTGATGAAAATCTCACCATCACATTCAGGGTATCAGAGAAACCTACTGTAGAGGTTTCAAAGTTCTATCTACAAGAGTGAAAATTTTGCATTTTTGCCGGAAGAAAGAGCACGGATGCGTGTTTATTTGTTCATTTTTTTTCAGGGGTGATCGTATTACACTAATGGTCCTAGAAGATCAGAAGAGGGCTCATTCGAATGGGAATAGAAGTTCTAGTGCCCTTTTTAAGTGACCAAAAAGATTGGAGGGCAGCTAGACCCCTCCCCCCAAGCTCCTCTCCCTAAAGTCGTCTTATAAAAATTTTGAGATAACCATTTTGTTCAGCATAATTCAAACATCCAGTAGCATTGTTTTTGGTAATGATATGGCCCCTGGTATAGCCTCCATATGGCCTGATATGGCCTCCATAGTCCCTGGGGAAAGGGCTGTAAGCGGTATCCGGCGTTTTTTTCAGTCATGGTTCTGTGACTTCTATACGATTATTTAGAGGAACTGTCTTTGTTAAGGCTGTTTATGGTAATTCTTAAACAGTGCAGTTTTTTCTGCTATGCCAAGGAATCGGGATTAACCACTAACATTTGAGCGATTTTCAGTAGTTTTTTTAATTATAGGGTGGGATTTTCTAGGGGGGGGGTTAAATGAGAAGCAGTTTTCCATGGGAAGGAAAATTTGTGTTGAAGCTTTTCAGGAGATATTTCAAACCGGGGGGAGCAGATTTTCTGGCATTATTTGAAAAACCGTCACAAATAAAATAAAAATCTACTGGAAGTAAGGAGCAACAATAAAACTTAAAACGAACGCCCCCCCCTACAAAATATAAATAGAAATAGCATGGCACTGTCACTATTATGCGGTTTATCATGGATTGTCCGGCATAACTGGCATCATTCGAAAAACGATCTGAAACTAAATAAAAAAAAAAAAGTTTTTTTCAGCTGAAAGTAAACACCAACATTAAAACTTAAGACGAACAGAAATTATTCCGTATATGAAAGGGGCTGCCCCTTCCTCTTTATATCACTCTTTACGCTGAAGTTTTTCATTGCTTTGAAAAGCAGAGTTGTAACAAAGGGCCAAACTTTAGCGTAAAGAGCGGGGTAAAGAGGAGGGAGCAACCCCTTTCATATACTTGGGACATTGGGACAAACAATCAAACAACCCTTGATATACGGAATAATTTCTGTTCATTTTGAGTTTTAATGTTGCTCCTTACTTTCAGTTAAAAAAAACGTTATTCTTATTTAATTTCTGATCGTTTTTCGAATAATGCCGGTAAATCTGGGTCACCCTCCATGAAATATACCCCCCTCACGGGAAACTCCTCCGTGGAAATTTCATCCAACGAAAAGTACACCGCCGTCCAATTACCTCTAGACAGTTCCATCCTCGCTGAAATCCTCCTCCCCCCTCGTTAAATTTCTTGCTGATGATTCAGCCTGGAAAATTCTCCTTAGCGCACTTTCATTTAAAAAATATTTCAATTTTTTAATCGGTTTCTCAATCAATCTGGAAATGCCCCCTTCTGTGGAAGTTTTTTCGGGAATTCAAAACACACGGATAATAGCCCCGGATAATTCCCTCGGAACACCTCCACGTTCAAAATTGAGTTGGCAAAGGGAATTGAGACAATTAAAAAGTATTTCCTATAAGAATTCTGTCAATTCCCACAGTGTAAAATTTCCCCTGGAAAATTCACCCCCAGAAATTCCCTTCCCAAAGAAGATTTTCCCTTCCATCAAAGCACAAAATTTCCCACCCAAAATGTCTGTCCCATTAACAAATACTATACTTAAACAACGGGCGAATTTTATAAGTTGCAGGGCTTCCCCCACGGACTGAGGGGGTATTGTTACTAATTATTAGATCTTTCAACTATACTGAACAAAATGGCCATCTCAAAATTTGATCAGATAACTTTGGAGAAAAAAGGGGCATGGGAGGGTGACCAGTTGCCCTCCAATCGTTTTGGTCACTTAAAAAGGGCACTAGAACTTTTAATTTCCGTTCGAATGCCCCCTCTCCCAATCTCCTAGGACCATTGTTTCGATACGATCATCCTTGGAAAAAAACAAAACAAAAAACAAATAAACACCCATCCATGATCTTTCTTCTGGCAAAAATAACAAAATTCCACATTTTTGTATATAGGAGCTGGACGCTTCTACGGCAGGGATCTCTAACGCTGAATATGATGGCGTGATTTTCATTAAGATTCCTTGAATTTTAGGGGGAGTTTTCCCCTATTTTAAAAATCAGACAAATTTTCTAGGGCTTTTAACTTTTGATGGGTTACACCAAACTTGATGGATTCTATGTATTTGCATAATAAGCATAATAAGCTGATTCTTTTGATGCGTCTATTGATATCAAAATTCCGTTTTTTAGAGGTTTAGTTACTTTAGAGCCGAGTCGATCCTTAATTTTGGATTAAAAGTAAATTTTCATCATTACTTTCTTCTTTTTATTTACATTCCTATCAAATCTACCGAAAGTCCACTGGTAAACTTTTAGTTTTTTAGCCAATTAAAATATTGCAAGAAGCTAAACGGTGTTAAGGGTATACCCCCCGGAAAATCCCCCCAGAAAACTTCTCCCCGAAAAATTTCCCCCAATGCAAAATGTAACGGAAAAAAGAGTAAGTAGGCCTACTGCAAATAAAAAATAGTGAAAAAAAGAAGGAGCTTTAGAATATTCTACCTACATTCCAAAATGTATGCAGAATGTATGATGTAGAATACCCTCTAGTATTTACAGATTTTACATTTTTATGGCACTTGATATTAATCAAGTGACATATAGTAATCGCAAATTCTGTCGGTCTATCGGTCCCGGTTTTGCTACTTTAGGCACTTCCAGGTAAGCTAGGACGATGAAATTTGGCAGGCGTATCAGGGACCAGACCAGATTAAATTAGAAATAGTCGTTTTCCCGATTTCACCATCTGAGGGGGAGTGGGGGGGGCCCGTTAATTCGGAAAAAAACAGAAAGATTGAAGTATTTTTAACTTACGAACGGTTGATCATATCTTAATGAAATTTGATGTTTGGAAGGATATCGTGTCTCAGAGCTGTTATTTTGAATCCCGACCGGATCTGGTGACATTGGGGGAGTTAGGAGGGGGAAACCTAAAATCTTGGAAAACACTTAGAGTGGAGGGATCGGGATGAAACTTGGTGGGAAAAATGAGTACAAGTCCTAGATACATGATTGACATAACCGGAACGGATCCGCTCTCTTTGGGCTGATTCTGAAAAATTAGAAAAAATGAAGTATTTTTAACTTACGTACGGGTGATCGAATCTCAATGAAATTTGATATATAGAAGGATATCGTGTCTCAAAGCTCTTATTTTAAGTTCCGACCGGATCTGGTGACATTGGGGGGAGTTTGGGGTGGGGGAACCCAAAATCATGGAAAACGCTTAGATTGGAGGGATCGGGATGAAACTTGGTGGGAAAAATAAGCAGAAGTCTTAGATACGTGATTTACATAATTGCAACAGATCCGCTCTATTGGGAGGGGGGAGTTAATTCTGAAAATTAGAAAAAATGACGTATTTTTAACTTACGAAGGAGTGATCGGATCTTCATGAAACTTCATATTTAGAAGGACCTCGTGACTCAGGTCTCTTATTTTAAATCTCAACCGGATCCAGCGTAATTGGGGGGGGGGCAGTTGAGGGGAACCTGAAATCTTAGAAAATACTTAAAGCGGTGAGATTAGGATGAAACTGGATGGGAAGAATAAAAACATGTCTAAGACACGTGACTGACATAACCGGACCGGATCTGCTCTCCTTGGTGGAGTTGGAGGGGGGGGGGGTAATTTTGAAAATTGAGATATTTGTAACTTACGAAAGGGTGACCAGATCTGAATGAAATTTGATATTTAGAAGGATATTGCGCTTTAAAGCTCTAATTTTAAATTTCGAGCAGATCCTGTGACATTGGGGGGAGCTGGAGGGGGAAACTGGAATTCTTGGAAAACGTGAAAATTGGGGTATTTTTATTTTACGAATAGGTGATCGGATCTTAATGAAATTTGATATTTATAAGGAATTCATGTCTCAGAGCTCTTATTTCAAATCCCGACCAGATCTTTTGACATTGGGGGGAGTTGGAGGGTGATATCTTGGAAAACACTTGGAGTGGAGGAATCGGGATTAAGTTTGGTGGATATAATAAGCAAATGTCCTTGATACGTGATTGACGGAACCGTACTGGATTCGCTCACTTTGGGGGAGTTGGGGGGAGGGGTTCAGTGATTTGGCGAGTTTGGTGCTTCTGGACGTGCTAGGACGCTGAAAATTGAAAATTGGTAGGCGTGTCAGGGAGCTGCACAAATTGACTTGATAAAGTCGTTTTCCCAGATTCGACCATCTGGGGGCTAAAGGGAGAGGAAAAATTAGAAAAAATTAGGTATTTATAACATACGAGTGGGTGATCGGATCTTAATGAATTTTGATATTTAGAAGGACATCGTGACTCAGAGCTCTTATTTTAAATCCTGACCGGCATTAAGCCTCTTATTTTCCTTTTAAATATATCTATTTATTCATAGAATTTTGCTAGAGTTCCTACCATATGATCTCTTGGCTCTTAGCTCTTCTTGCCTCGTCACAAGTGCCACATGAGCTCTTAGCTCTTGTTATTTACTTTAACTTTTTTTTTGTATTTCCTGAGGTTTAGTTATCATAGCATGGTAAGAAAAAGGTTAAAAAATAGTTTGAAAACCTGAAATTAGTGGCAACTGTAGAGAGGTGCCTATGATAGAAGTGCACATAGATAATAAACTTTTACTAAGAAGCACGGATAATTACTTGCCATGGACCAGGCTTGGTACGAACCCCGGGCGTCAGTAGTCAATTTGTGTGTGTGTGTGGGGGGGGGGGGGGGGCAATGAAATTTTTACCGACTGGCTGGTTTAAAATAACTTAACTTTTTTTCTTTGCCGAATGAGAATGATCTTTTTTCACTGATTTTACGTCATATATTTCTATCGGCCCATTCGCCTTATCGAAAAAATGAGCGAATAAAATAGTGCGCTTCGTGTAAAATAGCTTCGCGTCACTATTTTGCAGACTTGGATTTTTCATTCAACTCGCTGAAAACATTGAGGGAGGGGTGGCCTCCATCCCCCATACGTGACGCCCTGACGATAACTATAATGCATAATATGAGTTTGTCCTTTGCGATACAAGCAAATTTGAAACTGACAAGAGTCCCTTATTCCAAAAAAGCAAGCAATAGTTTAAGAAAAGAAAGCTTTCAAAAATTTAAAATTTATAAGCCCTGTTCACAAAAAGATATTGGGTATCGTCCACTAGGGATACATCAAAAGGCTTTCTAGTCAAAAGTACCTTTACTTGTATAGACTAGGTTACTTTTAAGGAACGAATGTGCGGCCGTGTGGTGTTACTTTCTCCGCAAAGTCGATTGGCTGTCTCAGAATTTTTAATTAATATTAACTTGGTCCTCCATGGGGCAAAATCGTCTTTTCGCGTCGAAATATAGCAGGAAACGCCACTTTCCCGTGGTGACCAATCTTTTTGGTCACTTTAAAATTGTCTAGAAATTTTAGTTCCCGTTCAAATGAGCCCTCTCCGGTTCTTTTAGGACCGTCGGTTCAATATTTAAACTCCTGAGGAGAAAAAAAACACCCATCCTCTGGAGAATAAAATACAAAATTCCACATTTTTGTAAATAGGAGCTTAAAACCTTTACAGTAGAGTTCTCTAATATGCTGGACCAATGGTCTGATTTTCATTAAGATCTCTTGCCCTTCTTACTCATTTTTCGAAGAGCAGGCAAAGCCTCTCGGGCTCGTAGCGTTTAATGTGTAACGCTAAACTTAATGAATTTTATATATTTGGAATCAGCATAAAAAGCCAATTGTTTTGATGTATTGTTATCAAAATTTCTTTTTTAAATGCTTTGGTTACTATTGGCCCGAATCGCTTCGTACTTACGATGCTACACCGAGCTATTGATTCTAAACCATTTTACATGTATTTTAGAAAATAGGTAGAATATTCCAGAATCGCTAATTTTTTATTCTTTTTATTTCTCTTAATTCCCTGTTGGCAGCTCAATTTTACATGCGGGGAGAAATTTCCAAGGGGAATTTTCGCCAGGAGAAAATTTTCCGGTGGGGAATTTTCTACGGGGTTGTATTTTTCGTGGGTAATTTAACAAGTGGAATATGCAGGATCACAAACTAAATATTACTTCGAAAATTACCAATAGGCCTAATACGCGTTTCATATGTTTGGGTGTATATTTCTTATACTCTTAAGTTGAACAGAATCAAAAGAAAAATTTTGAAAAAGTATCTGTTTAAAATAATAAAATTAAATTGAAAATCTCAAGAGTAAATTATTCCAAGAAAAACTGTTATTTTTTTATGCTAAGACAAGTAAAAATACTCAGCTCAATAAATACAAGTCATTTTCAATCAATCACAAATGACAGTGACACTCTAGCTTTTTAAAGGAGTTTAAGGGTAGGCATAGTTCCACCCTTATTGTTACGTTTTTCGTTTTCTTTGATTCATTCCTAATAGTTTCTGTTCGTTTTTAGTTTGACTTGTTATGACTTTTATTACTGATGGTTGAAGGTTTGAACATCGCTCTTTACTTCTCTCTGAATCTTTTCTTCTTTTCTTAACGCGTTTTTAAAATTAATAGCGAGAAATAGCCAGAACCAATTGACTAGTAACTTCAACCTTTCCTTGGATACTTAGAATACGGGGTAGTCTAGAATCATACAATAGCACAATCACAGAACTGACGTAAACACTTTTCGCCACTCATACAGCCTCGCACATAATCATGGTTGCAGCGGTAGCTACAACTGCAATCTAGTATTCAAAGAACGGCCGTCCATAATAACCAAAAATTAAAAAACACATTAAAAAAATTGGTTTGTGATAAAAAATTGCCATTTGTAGCTAATTTAGGAATGGTAACTATTATCTCGATTAGTCTTAACAGTAAAATATTATTTTGAAATCTAAGTTAAAGAATTGATGCAAGTGATTGTAAATTATCAAATAGCGACAATCAAACAGTTCGTGGTAACGAACTGTAGTAAGGAGCGACCCGGCTCAATAGTAGCCGAAACTCTAAAAAATGGAATTTTGATACCAATAGTAACATCAAAAGAATCGCATTTTAATGCTGATTTTAAATATATAAGTTTCATCAAGATCAGTTATACTCATCATAAGTTACGAGCCTGAGAAAATTTCCCTCATTTTAGAAAATAGGGGGAAACACCCCCTAAAAGTAATACAATCTTAACGGGGTAACGGGATTTTTTCCCCAGGGGTAATCGTATCGACTGAGTAGTCCTAGAATGTTGCGAGAGGGCTCGTTCTAACGGAAATTACAAGTTCTAGTGCCCTTTTTAAGTGACCAAAAAAAATGGATTGCACCTAGGCCCCCTCCCACGCTCATTTTCCCCATACGTAAGTCACGTTGATTTTTTTACCAGTGGAAACGTTTGTAAAAAATTAAAAGTTCTAGTTTCTTTTTTAAGTAATCAAAAACTTGAAGGGCACCTAGGCCTCCTCCCTCGCTTCTTTTTTCTCAAAATTTTCCGATTAATTGCAATTAATTAATATGCAAATTTCGTTTTAATTATTTATGTGCGGGGAGCCAAGATCAAAACATGCATTAATTCAAAAACGTCCAGAAATTAAATAAAAAAAAACAAGTTTTTTTAAATGAAAGTAAGGAGCAACATTAAAACTTAAAACGAACAGAAATTACTCCGTATATGAAAGAGGCTTTTCCTCCTCAACGCCCCGCTCTTTACGCTAAAGTTTCTTACTGTTTTAAAAATAGAGTTAAGAGAAAGAGTCAAACTTTAGCGTAAAGAGCGAGGCGTTGAGGAGGAAAAGCCCTTTTCATATACGGAGTAATTTCTGTTCGTTTTAAGTTTTAATGTTGCTCCTTACTTTCATTTAAAAAAAACTTGTTTTTTTTTTATTTAATCTACGGTAAAGGATAGTGAGAGGCTTCTGCAAAGGTTTCTTGCGACCTGAAAGAATTATCTAGAGATAAAATACCACTGAATTGGTAAAAATCCCAAACTCTCTGTCTGCTAACTAAAGGCAAGCATTTCGGGAGTGGCGCTCAAGGAGATTAAAGACCTCCCCCTTCGAACACTTCTAGTGGGAGGTTAAACCCCACCTAAAAAGTTGGAAAGCATTCAAAAAGCCCCAAAAGTTTACTTTCAGAATACAAAAAAGTGGGTTTAATAAAATATGAAGAGCCCTGGCGCCCTCTGAAATGAAAAATGTTGCCCTAATGCTAAGACTATGCAAGGCAAATTGGGGATCATCGTGGGAATCAAGGTCAAGGTTCTAACCCCTCCCCCCCTGAAATCAGAATCCTCAACAACTTTTATCAAATAATTTTTTTTTTCAGTGCTGACAACCTCTTATCGAAAAAATTCACCGTACGTGAAGGGGACCCGTAGGGTCGATGTATTAGCTGATCCTTACATTATAATATGGTTCGGTCAGCAAAAAGTTAGAGAACGTTGACTCATATGAGCGGTACACTATCTGTAGCATTCACTGACACACATACACGAAATTTTAGAATAAGCCCACTGTTCCAGGGCCCATGCTCGTTCAGCCTTTCCTCTCCAAACAGACAAGTTGTTCAAAACATGGAAATAATCATGAAAATCTAGAGTTTTGTGGAACATGGGCCCGAAGGAGTACCTCAGTCCTGCATTTGTCTTAAATTTTCTAGGGGGTTCTTAGACACTCCAGCAGAGAAATTTGTTTACCCTACCCGTCCAATCGTCAGTGCCTATATGCACGTTTGGGGTGATACAACTAAAAACATATCCCACAAACTTAAGATGTATGATTCAACATGAAAAAATCATCCGCAAAAGGTGCACAAAGTCAAAGCTTTAAAACGCTAATATATTCTAAAATAGGACTAAGATTCAATGCTTAAGCCAAGTCTAGCCCAAATACTAAGAAAAATAATACTTCTCTAAACGTATTGGGGTTTCTTAGAAACACATGAGAGAAAATTCTCTTATCCCCCCCCCCCTCATTGGCCCATGTGCAAGTTTGAAACGATACGAGAAAAAATATACACCACAATGCCCAATTAGCAAAATTTTATTTGACGAATGTCAAAGGTTCAAAAATAGTCGATTTTGGCTGGTTTTTGCCATATTAATTTTACAGGTAATTACTTTTAAACAAGTTCAGGGGAAAGCAAAACTAGCAAAGTAAATTCGAGTCATCATCTTAATTGTTTTCTAACTAAAAACGTGGGTATCTTAGAAAAGACTGAAAACGTTTGGCACTCAATTGAGAAACCTGATTAAAAGGCTATTGCGTAATATCGGAGAATCTTCAGACCTAGGCCTATTATATAATTCCTGTCTGTGAAACATCGTAAACTTGGAACAACACAACTTTTACTGACGGCTGTAAAACATAAAATTTAAATTTTAGTTTTATGAATTTTTATTGCGTAATTTTTGCGATACAGTAGGGTTTCCAGTGGGCCAAATTACAGATTACTATAGTGCAACAATATTATCCTAAAATTTGAAACAAAGAAGAAAAATTTTCAGCTCGTAAATGGTAGAATAGGAAAATTTGAATAAAATAATTTAACACATTTCTTCTAAATACATCCACAGCTATTCTTATATATATATATATATATATATATATATATATATATATATATATATATATATATATATATATATATATATATATATATATATATATATATATATATATATATATATATATATATATATATATATATATATATATATAGGATATATATATATCCTAAATATATTTATATATTTATATATATAAATGTGTATATATAAATATATACACCTAAATATATTTTTGAGTTTCTGAGAGGTCTAAATTCTTATTCTTTAAGGTAAAATTATTTGGAAATTCGCTTGTTCGGGCCCAATAGACGGATTTACGGATATACGGGTTGAAACAAGCGTTGCGCATGGCAAACTGCGTGGGGATTATACCATTTGGGCTACATATTTGCACATTAAAGAGGAGGGTAAAAGCACAGTGGAAGTGTCTTCAAATCTGTTAGCTACACTTCTCAATATCCCCAATTCTAGGCGTATACAAAAGGTCCTGCGTAGCCTATGTACCCTCTAGCGATCGACTAGCCTAGGCGACCGTGGTCTGAGAGAAGTTACCGACGGTAATGCAACAGCGGGGCGAAGTTGCACCCATACGTCCCGGAAATTGTGGGCTTTACCCCATTACTTTCCAATTTTTATGCACGCCAACTGACACCCCCCCCCCCCCCCCCGCAGTCTGATGGTTCCGATCACAGCCACAGAGGACAATCGGCTATGGCCTGAATATCGAAAAAAAAAACACCTACCGTTCCAAAAAAAAACAAAAAAGCAGAAGAAAAAGACCTACCTTTCTCCCTGAAAAATCCAAAGATCCTCTTCAATCACAAGCTAAAACAAAAAAGGATTGTAATCGTACGGTTAGCTTAGCTTTGTATTCAAGATTTGAGATGTCAAAAATTACGTCACAATCACACGCCTTCTTCTTGGCCAATAGGAAAGCTAAAACCAGTTGAATCTGGAAACAAGTCACAATAGATCTTTTACTTGTGTTATTTCACTACACAAGGATTAATTTTTTTTCATATAAAAAATCAGGGATTAAGATTCTTATGAGGGCCAGGACAATAAGTTTTTCGTGGTCAAACTTTCGAATTTCACCTCGCCGAAAAACTCCCGAATATATATATATATATATATATATATATATATATATATATATATATATATATATATATATATATATATAATATATATATAATTAAACAATTTAAGATTGTTTATTACCCACTATTGTTATTGTAGCTGGCGAGACCAAAATGCTACCTGATAAATCAATCTATTATTTCTGTATGCTGTTCAATTACAATGTGGCTATTAAAAAAGTATTTAATTTTATGCTTTTATTTTTAAGATGATTTTAATTGTATACTGAAAGTTACTGATGTCACAACTGGTGTAAGACTATGAAAAGCTTTATAGATTAGTTTATTCTTGTTAGGCTACATACCGACTTTTGACTCCCAAATCAATATTGCGGTTTTTTATACTTGATTTCTGTGTTTTCAGTACAATGTTAATTTTCTATAATCCTAGAAACATAGGGAAACATAATTAGTCGGTTTATTTGTACTAGTTTTGTTGATATATATAATAGATAAGCTGTGAATTAATAATGTTTTTCCGTTTCAAGTTTCAACCCCGCTCTTAACTTCCCACGGAAATTTTTTGTTTTTAATTAATAATTTGAAGTATCCAGAGAAACTGTTCAGTTTTCTTTAGTTACTCTGCCCTTATGGTAATATATGGCTGATTTCTCAGTTTTCACTGTCATTTTTCACTGTCACTTGGTTTGTGAAAATTGGCCCCAACTGCCCCCCCCCCTAGGATTTTGTCGAAATTACGCCACTATTCCCAAGACATTGCAGATATTCTATTTTGATGACCCGAATGCCTATAATGTCTTTTGATATGAAACTACCCCTACCTCAAGTCAGAATTTGAGGTTCATTTGTCCCCGCCCTCGACGCTTTCTGAAAGTTTCAACTGGATACTGCAAACTGTTCTTGAGATATTGCAGTGGGCCATTTTGATAGCCTTTCAACACATAATGGCGACACATACGCGTATCGTCTCCAGAGTTTACTCTTCGGAAACTCTGAGAATCTTGGCCTAGCAAACAATCCCTGATAGATTTTCTACTAAAGCCTATTGGTGAACAATGGCCAATGTGCATAGTTAAGGGTCATGGTCTTTTGGACCGTGGGCTAAGTTGACCTCGTAGGCATACCTTTAGTAGATAACGTTTCAACTTTTCTGAATAAAATCACTATCTGAAATTTTGTTTCCAATATCATGGGGCTGACGGGGGGAAGAAAGGGTAGCAGAAAAGGACACAAGGGGAGGCCAGTTGCTATCAAATTACTTTCGGCCCTTATAAAGAGCATTAGAGCTTTCAGTTTCCAAGCGAATGAGGCCCCAACTTTCTACGACCACCAGTTGGATGGGAATTGGCAGGAGAATAGAAATTTCTTGGTCATTTTCTATTTGTCGGACCCATTTCGGGATGAACTAACATTTTTTTTCACATTTTCCTTCTGATTGGGATTAAATTAGCCGAAGGATTACAAGTCTTGAACCGAACAGGAAAAAATATTTTGGCCTTTCTCCGGTCCTGATTCTTGGGGAAGGAGGCGTGCTCCAGAACATTTTTATGTAAATTAGGTCCCTACTAACCCAAGGACTTAAAAAACTTTTCTTTTGTTCATTTGCAGACCCTATCCCCCCCCCAAAAAAAAATTGCTCCTTTTGACACAGAGACCAAATATCTGAAAATTTCAAACTAGTCACACACTCAACATCGAACAGGGTCCCTTTTCCCAGGGGCTATGGCCATGTCATCTCTAGAGGCATAAATATTTAACTTTTCGAGTATTTTGAAACTATTTCAAATTTTTATCGGATGTCTTTGGAGTCACAGAGGGAGGGGGGGGGTGTAAGAACGGTGAACCCCCTCTGAAGCTTTCACAACTTTCTCTTCCCTAAGAAATGGCTGGTTGAAAAAAAGAGAGAAAAAGATAATCTGTGAAGGCATGTGGTACTTTACTTAGATTAAATAGAAAAAAACATGTTTTTTTAACTGAAAGTAAGGAGCGACATTAAAACTTAAAACGAACAGAAATTATTCCGTGTATGAAAGGGGCTGTTCCTCCCTCAACGTCCCACTCTTTACGCTAAAGTTTTACTCTTTCTCTCAATTATACTTTATTAAACAGTAAATAACTTTAGCGTAAAGAGCGGGACGTTGAGGGAGGAACAGCCCCTTATATATTTAAAATCAGCATAAAAATCTCATTAGTAAATGGTAAATTTCAGAAAAGTTCCCAAATTTCATCAGTTCTCTCGTTGCTAAAAAAAAAATTGAGCTTACCGTTTGTCCTTTCTTAGTAATGATTGTCGAAGTTGGCCCACGGCGGGAAAACAAATTTTTGAACTATGAGAAAAATAATTTCTTAAACACTGATCAGCAATCCTTGAAGAGATGAGGAAAACATATACATTAGATTTTGGAGTGGCACGCATCAGACAAAACCTCAGATAATGTCTATGTTCAGAAAGCAGCATAATCCTGATTTAGTTCAAAACGATCCATGCCTTGAATTTTGTGCAATTTATAAGCCCTAGGCACAAAATAGACACGTCGACCCTCTGTCATCTCCCCTTGTCCCTCTCCCCAATAATTTTTTAGCTGAAAATTAGACATGCTGCAAATTGATCTGTAGTTGGATGCAAAAAAATGATTTTGGCCCCTCCATCCCTTCGCCCTGCCCTCTCCCAGTCAATTTTCGGTAGAAAAACAGGCATATTGTTCGAAGCGGAATCAAGCAAGAATTTTCAACCAAATTTTATTGGTGGCATGAAGTACGCCCATGGCCCTATTCATATCCCCGCCCTCCCATCATCAAACTCTCAGGAGAAAGGTAGGCATCTTGTTTGAACCGGAATCGCGCGAGTGCTTCCAATTTCAATCTTGAAACAAATAATAGATGCTATCGTTGGAAGTGAAGTAGCATGACCTTAGCAAAATTGGGAAAAACAGCATGTTTTACGTTTTTTGAGCGCAGTAGTACAACACTGGCTTGCAGAAATTAGATATACTTATTCAGACTTAGTTTTTCCTACACCAAGAGGCACATAGGAGTGCCTAGAGACGCTTTTATTTATATAAAATTTAAGAACAAATCATTCCGATCATGCGTCAGAACATAAAGAGTAAACTTGGCTTTAAGAAGGAATAGCTTATTTTGAGATCGCTTTTCAGAACATGTCGGGTTTTTTTTAAGACAAAATTCTCTAAAATTTTGAAGGGATGACAGCTATAGGTCTTAATCGATAGTAACGAAACAAAACCGAAGTGCTTCAAAACTTCGTTTCGGACCAGACGTTGCTGCAACACCTCACGTTGCCTAAGCAGAGTGAACATAATTTACTTCAAATCTAGTAAATTTGTTTGAATTTATCAACATATAATTATATTGATATGCTTATAGCTGTTCAAATAAAAGCCCTTCGACAATTTTATGTACGTTTTTTCTATCTCCTACAAATCAACAGTAATCTAATTTTTAGCTACAGCTTGAATTATGAAAATAAATTGGAGCTTTGAAGAAAACATGGCTGGTCAGAAACTGCTACTAATACTGCTAAAAACAACTTACCGCAGCACCAACCCACCTAAGGCCAACAAAGAGCAACGGAAGCTCCTTCGCCTCCAAATATATTCAAAGCCTCCCTCTTTACTTCCTCGTAAGAAGTTCCCATTTCCCTTAAATCTTTCCTTACGACATCCTCCCACCCTGTTCGGGGACGACCTGCTTTTCATTTGGCCCTAGACGGTTGACCGCAAGGTTACGAACGATGTCTAAAATCTCAAACAGGGATATCGCGTGGAAAAACTCGTGAATTGCATTTACGCTCCGTAGATTTTCTGTGGGTAGTATTTCTTTCACTAGATTAGATTGAACCAAATTATTCAATCTAAAATCGGCTTTTGGACTTTGCCATTTAGTGTTAGCAGCTAACTCATAGCCCATAAAAGCAGAAAAAGCTTTCCAAGATGGCCAGGGTTGTCACACTAAAATTAGCAGAACAGTCAAAATTGACAATATGTATTAGCATAGATCTTTTCACCAAATTTCAAGAACCTAGAAATTGTTTCTATGTCCTATTATGCGTGTTCTATTGGTCCATTAAATAAATCTGGTTATATTATAAAGTAGTGTAATGTTAGTCATATTGTTTTTCCAAAATAATATCAAGTTCCTAAATTATTTAGTGTCAAAACATTTCTAATGATTTATTGAACAGCCTCACTGAGCCAGCCAAATTGGGCTTACTGATCCTTCAAACACTTGAAAATATCTTTTGCTTATAAAACTATACTCAACTAGATATATTTGCTGTTATCAATTTAAGCACTTATTTTATTGTACTTTTAAGCACTATAAAATATTGTTATTTACAAATAATACTTTGGAACAGGAAAATTGGAGAATTCCAGTTATTGACATCTTCATTAAAGACCAAAAGTAGCTAAAATTGGTTGCAATGCGCGTTATAGAACCCCCTTTAATGGTTCGAACCTTTCACTTCGCCATCGAACCTTTCACGTTTGCACAACCTAGGACTTACAGTTATGTGGTCTCACCGAACAAATTGTTCGGAACGTAGATAGTGCCAAGTAGGCTCGAACTATACTCAGAATTTTATGCTACCCAAGTTTGCGATACGTAACGGAGAAGTCAATATAGCAGCAACAAAATGGAATTTCCGGATGAACCATTAATAAATTTTGGAAATAAATTAGCACACTTTTCTTAGAAAGCCTTTCATGCTCCATCACCACTAATCGTTTTCAATTTTTGCTTATGATCATTGTGATGTTGATATTTTTGTGGGTACTTACGTCAGCCTGGTAAGAAAGGACTTGTTTATTCAAGGAGGCACACTCGTGCCTCTATAAAGAGGCAACACACGACAATGTTAAGCGATCTTCGGTTCCAGTGGTCGCAGACGCATGGGGAGGGATGTATTTCGTAGCCCGAGCTCCAACTAAGAAACCTGCAAAATTTCATCCCCCTCCAACTTTTTCTTCATGGGGAAAATCTGGCCGAAAGTTTCGACCTGTCAACCCAAGCCCCCCTTTAACGTTGTCCGATCGGGCTGAAATTCACAAGTTAAGGTCCCCTAGGGCCCAGGAGCTTATCCGCGAAATTTCAGCTTGATCCGATAACTCATTCCCTGTTTTCCAGAAACCACGCATAGCCACTTAAAATTCATTTACTTTTTTTTCCTAGACGCCTACAGGTCACATCCGACATCGGATCTGGGTGTACGAAGACTCATTCGATGCGGAATTCTCCGAGTAAGTGCCCATGAAAGTTTCGTAGGAAAATCTTAACCCCCCGAAAGTTTCGACCCTCCAACCCCCCCCCACCCCTTTTAACGTTGTCCGATCGGGCTGAAATTCACAAGTTAAGGTCCCCTACGGCCCAGGAGCTTATCCGCGAAATTTCAGCTCGATCCGATAACTCCTTCCCTGTTTTCCAGAAACCACCCATTAGCTATTTAATTAACGGATTTCTCTCCATAAGAGCCCATGTTAATTTGAAATTTTTAAAAGCTATTGAGAAGTTATATTTACACACATGCAAGTTACTAGCTCAGTTGGTAGAGCGTGAGACTTTTAATCCTCGGGTCAAGGGTTCAAGTCCCTTACGGGAGGTTTTTTTTCACAACATCAAAAAAATTTTGATAACACCTGGACAGCTTATCATTTGAGAGATAACAGAATATTAGCTTCTTATGAGCAAAACAAACATTTCGGTCATGCTATCTATTTTTTTTCTATTTTATACAATGATTTAAAAGCGGGAGGGGGGGGGGGGTTCCTCTCCTAATTCCTGTACGAGGAGTACAGGAATTATTAAATTACATCCACCATGGATTGTAGAAAAACGTACAGAATTAATATGAAAAAAAAATTAAACCTGTACAAAAGAGTCTTTAAAAGCGGGGGGTTTGCCTCTCCAAATAGTCTTCTTATAGTCCTAAGCACCTGGACAGCTTATCAATTGAGAGATAACAGAATATTAGCTTCTTATGAGCAAAAGAAACATTTCGGTCATTATATCTATTTTTTTTCTATTTTATACAATGATTTAAAAGCGGGGGGGGGGGCGGCAGCCACCCAAGTTCCTCTCCTAATTCCTGTACGAGGAGTACAGGAATTATTAAATTACATCCACCATGGATTGTAGAAAAACGTACAGAAATAATATGAAAAAAACTTCGTTTTCTTAAAGAGTTAAAGAGGCTGCGTCCCAAAGTCGAACCTTAAAACGTACAGGAATTAGAAGAGGCAGTTGGGGGGCTGCCGCCCCCCAAACCCCCAGCTTTTAAAGACTCTTTTGTACAGGTTTTTTGTTTTTTTGCTAACCCCCAGCTCTTGGCTTCGGAAAGGCCCTCTTTTAATTAACAAAAAATTGAAATGAATGAATAATGGAATAACTTCGAAAAATGTTAAACACAAGAGGACAGGAGAACCATTGCGCCGAAACTAGTAATTAGTAACAATGAAGTCTCCCCCCCCCAAAAAAAAACCTGTACAAAAGAGTCTTTAAAAGCTGGGGGTTTGGGGGGCGGCAGCCCCCCAACTGCCTCTTCTAATTCCTGTACGTTTTAATGTTCGACTTTGGGACGCAGCCTCTTTAACTCTTTAAGAAAACGAAGTTTTTTTCATATTATGTTATATAGGAGTGCCGTTATTGACTTTAAAAGTAAAGACCATCATCTAGTAATGTCTAAAGTTAATTTTTAGCTGAAATTTAGGAAGGACAACTAACTTCAGAATAGTTATTACGTTTAAAGAGTCCAGGCTTAGAATTTACAAGGAAATTTCCACGAATAGTTGGATATGAAACTGGAGACTTCAAAATTTGATAAGGTATAAGATGGATGAAAACTTATGGAAAATGGATTGTGGTAGCAGAAGTTTCAGGAGGGGAGTTAAATGAAGAGTTAGGAATACTAGCGAAACGGTTTAAGAATAGAAGTACTTAATGCTGGTCGAGTTGCATAAAAAAAAAAAAAAAAAAAAAAAAAAAAAAAAAAAAAAAAAAATCCAAACCTTGGAACAAAATAGTATGGGTTGAAAAACTGTACATTAGGACTTTCTTAGTTATTTTCTTGCGTCAAAGAATGATGGAGTTGTGTCTCGACAACATCCTTCGTTTTATGTGGTTCTTGAAAACTTCACTCGCAAATCATTCTAGAGAAAACTCGGTCCACAGCTCTTAAATTTAAAAATCAAAGTTGTACTATAAACCAACAGGGGCGTCGTTTGGAGGAAGATGGCAAGGGACACAGTTGTCTCCTCAATAATGTGAGGAAAAAATTATTATATATCCTATGCCCCTTGACTATTCGGACATGGACCCCTCTTGCCTCTCAGTAAAAATACTGGAGATTCGCCCCTGTCAACCAAGCTAAGGTAAAATTTACAATAAAAAGTAATATGTACCAAACTATATATTTGCAACTGAAGTATGGAAAGCTTTGGTTTGGATGTAAAAATATTTAAAGAACAAACTTAAAATAAAAGCAGATAAACTCATATCCCTAATCAGGTATATACGCAGATTTGGGCACGGAAGAGGAAGGAGGGACTGTGGATATAATGGAAAAATAGCAAATAATAGGGAATATATACAAAGTAATACGAAAAAATCGTAAAAATCTCGAGCCTGAATCTATCTCTTACATACATCCCTGGAGTTACTATACAAACCTTTATTCCAAGCAAAGGTAGAGTATTCGTTTCCAATAAATTTTGACGATAAAAAAGCATTTACAGGACTAACATAAGACAAAAACTTTAGGGGACATAAGCCTCTTTATTGTCAAAATAGATAGTACAATTCTGCACTACTTATAGAATAACAATGTAGCAGATAAAATCTATGGCAGTAAAAGGAAATAATGATTGTGCAGGTTAAAACGATTATACACTAAACACGATCAGATTTGGCCATATATTTGAGCTTTATAGCTGTGATAAATGATGTGACTGGTGTATAGTTTTCATTTGCAGATATTCAGGATAAGACAATTCATTCGGGGAAAATAATGACACTTATTGTATTGGCCATTTATCATTTTCCACTCTTCATGACTTATATCCCTCCCCCCGAAAAAAGAATCCCATCTTAGAGCATTTTACATTTTAGTAGCTACATTCAAAGTCTTTATATCTGAAACAAGTTGGAAGCCCAATGAGCACGTAAGAAGTTTAGGAGGATTCAAGGAGAGGGATGTTCCATCTAAGGTTAAGAATTATTCTGCGGTCACGAAGCACACTCATACAACGTTTTACATCGAGATGGGATAATAAAAACCCCTTCTCTTGGGCTACACCACTGCTGAGAATTACTTGCTTAAAAGGACACCAATCTTTTTAATTTATCACGACTGTACAGAAGGTAAAGACATTTCCTCAACCAAACAGTAATAGTACAAGCAAAACTTCATAATATAGACACTAAAGCTAAAATGACGATTGAACCTACAGACAGTATAACAGACAGATTTCTAGTTCTTGGAAAACAATCAATTCTTCTAAATCTTGGAAAACAATTCTTCCACTTCTTTCAGCAGACTTAACTCTTCAACTGCGGGACAATCTGACCAGTCATTGCATAATCCCCCCCCCCCCATATGTGGGCTACTAACAGAGCATTAATGCGAAAATTTGTGAATCTACGTGCAAATCATGTCAACTTAAGCAGCGTTTTACACAGTCTCAGAGAGCTTAAGCAAGAACGCCTATTAACGTTATCCGCACGTCACTCTCAGGGAATCTGGATACAGGGAACTTATTATAAAAGAAGGGCTTTCATCAGCCCGAAAGGACATAACGACGTTCAATCATTGAAAACTCATGTCAATGTCCATTAAAAATTTGTTATTTTATTCCTATTTGTAAGAAAAGAATTCAGTCGGATCTGATCAAGCCATGATCAAGCTTAATAAATCATAACACATTAAACACAAACATTTCACGACGTTTCAAAATTTTGTTCTTTATTATTCATCCAGTTTTGAGCTTTGATTTTACATGAAAAAATTCAAACATCACAACCATTGTGCTATGCGGTATGTGGCATAGGTTAGCTACTACAGGGGTATACAGAGGTAGAAGGTTTATACTACCTGGAATAATATCCAGGACACTAACCACGTAAAAAATGGCAAACTCGGGAGTGAACAAGAGGTCTTGCAGTCATAGATGTAGCATAACAAAAATAACATTCTCCGTTTGAACCAACTAAATTCAAATCTAACTTCACATTTATATGCAAACAAAACATTTATAATTACAAAAATACTCCTATTTGGCATTCCAAACAGATTAGTATAAAATTGGTGCAAAATCAATCCACTTTGAAATGAAAAACAAACGGAGGTGTTCAGCTTGAATTATTAATTATGATTTAAAATAACCCTCAAATCTTGGTTTCTGCATTAAAAGGCAAGAAGGAAAAGAATAAAGAGAGAAAATAAAAAGAAAAAAGAAAGAGGGAAAGATAGTGATTTTACAACCTTCAAAACAAGTAAGGAAATTAAAATGTTATCATACTTGTACGGCAAATAACACATATCATTGGCAATGTCCATCATAGGTGCCTCAAGATATCGTTACAATTTTTGTTACAATAGATAATTAAAAGCTTCTAAAGTGAACCAGAAAAAAGAATAGCTTTCAATTCTATCTTAAAAATAAACAAGTATAATTACATTAAAACAAATAACACAGCACACAGGACGGATGGAATTTGTTTGAGGACATAATGAAAAAAAAAAAAAAAAAAAAATAGCACAAGCACAAAAACAAACATGTTTACTTTGTAAAAAAGGTTTGTAGCAAAAGAATCAAGATAGGATCAGAACAAGATCAGCCAACAGCCAGTCAGCCAGGGGTTTACAATGTTTATTCTACTCTAATATTCCTTTATACTTTAGTAGTGCTTTCAAGCAGGGCCGTAATTTGCTATGGGGCATGGGAGCAACTGCCCCCCTCAGATCTCGGTTTACCCCCAGTTTGCCTCCCCCTAGCTAAATTTTAGTTTCTTCCAAAATTTTGTCAAACATAAAATAAACCTGCATAATTGAAGCGTCAACAACAACAAATCAGTTTTTTAGTACATATTTACCTTCATAATACTAGAAAGTACCTTTATAGCACTACGTAGTACCTTTATTGTAGAAAATGTTTTTTTTTTAGTTTTTACTGTCATTTTCACTTGATTTGGGAAAATTGGCTCCAACTTAGCCCCCCCCCCCAAGTATTTTGACGAAACTATGCCACTGTTTTCAAGCGAAAAAAAGTTTCCGGGCAGTATATAGCAGTATTTTGATGTTATAGACAATAGTGAAATTCGACAATCAACATTATGCTAAGTTGGTACAATACGGACGCTATGCAAAATTGTCTTAGTTAAATGCACTTTTTCACTAAGATATTGGTTTATTTTCTCTTACACTGTTATCACCATTTCTAATGCTACTACGAAGCCGCTGCAGCGCCAGCCTGCATTTATCTCATTTCATTTTTATCATTAACGAAATGATCATTATTACTGCATTCATTTCACATCATTATATCTCGTCTGCATTGTCTCATTTATATATTGACGAATATCTCATTTCTACTTTCTTAAAGCCTGTCTGTTTAAAAACTTTTAACTATCTCGTAAAACATATCGTAAACAAGAAAGAAAATTTGAAGAAGTGAGACTTGGGAGAACAAGGTTCGACAGAATGGAATTCATAAAAAAAACATCGGGAAAAGGGGACTACGACTGTTTACCTACGATGTATGAGACCCGAGCCTTCACAAAAAAGTCGCCCTGCTCCATTCCTTATTATAAACAGTGAAAACTTTTTATTTACTAACATAAAAAGGAGTTAATGTAAGTTAATCTTCTATCATTCAAAAATTAAACGATATTATTTGGTGAAAAAAAAGTTTAAGATAAAAAATGAGACCAATTGTTAGTATCAGAATTTAGCTGACAACAAAAGAATCAGGCGATTGAGATTTCCAAGTAAGCAACACACAACCAGAACTTTCGCTCGGAACTACCACAAGAAATATATTTTGTACTTTACAGTGAAAAAAGATTCAATTCCGAGATTAAAGGCACAGTCAATTAGGTGGGGAAAGGGATTTTCGGGAGATTTTCATCTCTCTAAGGTTGAAAAGATTATAAAGTAAACGCCAAAACAAAAGAAACGTCAAAACAAGAACAATAAATTTAAAAAAAACATACTTATTCGAAGAGGTCATAAAGATTTTTTTTTATCTTGAGCCCTGATACCCCTAAGGGAAATCACGCCCCTTCACTATCCAGATTAAAGGCTAGCCAATTCATGACGTGAAGGGCGGGGTACATTATAATATTTGGATATACATTTCACCAAAGTACACAGGACATTTCTTTTGGACGGGGAGGGAGGGGAGTGAATTCTTAAAAGAGCCACAAAAACAGGAAAATCCTGCGAAAATTATAAGAAAATATGGGAGCAATCGTAAATATTTTGAAATTTCCCAGCAGAAATCAAGTGGGTGCCCCACTCCACCCTGCGTACTTGCCTATACATGAGTTATTTGTCATATCTAAGGCCCACCAAAAATGTAGAACGAAACTTAAATTACATTCTGAATAATCTACGACGAATTCATAGATACGAAGTATCATAAACTGAATCATACTAAACATGTGAGCTAGTAGCACGTGAAATTTAATGCGATTATTGGCAAAAGAACCAAGATGAAGCAATCTCTATTGGATTAAAAACAGGCGTGTCTCTAGGAATAGAAACGTCATTAAACTTATCGTTCTTCTTATTTTATTTTCAAGAATAACCACATTATTAAGCAATGTTTACTGACCACTTAAAAACAAAACTTACTGATTAATTAATAGTAACGTAAAACAGAATTTCAAAAGAAAATAAAACGGACTTATCATTTGTAGGAATGACGTGTTTCTAGCAGGGTTCTGACTTTGTTTTTAAAAAATGTTGCAAAGTAGGCTGAAAAACATATCACTTAATTTACTGGGCTTTAAACAAAACTTCTTTTTCACTATTTTGGTCTAAATTTAATACATAGCCTGTGTAGCTATCTTTCTTATTTTTCACACATATAGTCTGTTTAAGCCAGCTTTATGGAATAATTCCACGAAATATAAGTTTTAATATTTCTAAAAGCAAAATTGACCGTATTTCAGTTCAGAATCTTCATGTGAATTAATTTTTACTAATTCACACTTTAATTTTTATTATTCCCATAAAATCAATCCATTTATTATATTATCGTACTTCTGGATAAAATCTGCGACAACACTAAGAATTTCCTAATTATTAAAGACGAAATGGGAGATCCATTACAAGTAATCCATTAAGGGCGCTGATCTTGTCTGGGGTCAATTAGCTAAATTATAAATTTCTTTCCTTCAAAAAATCTCACCTCAAACTTTAAAGCAGTGGTTTCCAACCGACCCACATAAGTATTTGTAAAATCTCGATGCCCTCCTCGGGATGTTTAAATTTTGTTATTCAAAATTTTACGTGTATTCACCTGGAGAAACCTAAAACAATATTAGCTTGGTATCTTTTCCCGGGTCGTCCTCTGGGCATATTTTATTCTCATGAAAATCTTATCTGTATACGACACCTTTTATACAATGTAGCCTATTACGTCATTGCAATACTATTATGTATCTTTTTTGTTCTTTAAATGCATATGAATGTGAAGTCATTTCCGTGAAAAATGTTTTTTTTCTTAAATATTAAGGCTCTAAAATATTGTCTGCCAAAGAGTGCACGTCCTGTCCGTGACCCACCAAAATATTGTCATGCACAGCCGTAGGGGCCTGCGCCCCATATTGGTAATCACGGCTTAAAGAGGAAAAAGATGAAATTTTAGAATGAGAAACTTTCACCAAGAACATTTAAAAATGCTTCTTAAAATGTATATGGCGACCCTCTTGTAATTTGGATCATTAAAAACGTCAAAAAAAAAAAAAAAAAAAAAATTGTGGTGACCATGCTTTCAGGAAAATTTCTATTATTTTAAAACACTCAATTAACAGATACCCATAGACATCAGTTACTGATTACTTTCAAATGAAATTTATATACGAAATTTGCAGAAATTCTTTGCAGAGAAACAAAGATGAAGCAACCTCAATTGGATTAAAAACTGGCGTGTCTATGAATAGAAAATTCATTACTGTGTCAAAAAAAACAACAATAAAATAAAAACAAAAAAAAATACTATTAAGCAATATGTACTGATCGTCATGCCGTTTCATCGCCCAACTTTCCCATTTGCCCAAAAACTTGCCTAGCTTGTTTTTATTTTTGTCTTCGAATGCAAAGTATTTTCCCAAAGATCTTGGTTTGATTTCTACATGTCTATTAATTTGTGCATATTTTCTCTTTTAATTAAACTTGAAGGGAAGGGGGGCGTGGTCCTAGCGCATGGAGAAAAATGCAGTGCCATGATTCACCAAAACTTTATTAGGCATATTGACATTTTTCTACCAATTGGTATATATATATATATATATATATATATATATATATATATATATATATATATATATATATAATGCCCCTGGAAATACTTTTTGAAAAAAAGTTTATTAGAATGAACGGATTGAGAAATCACGTTAACTGATATATTCTTCCAAAAGCCGACTTCTAACAAATTCCTGAAGTTTTCAAAACTATAGATTTACCCGTTCGTCTATATTAAACATATTGTTAAGCAGGGTGGACTCACTGAAAAGCAGCTTTGAATGAAAATTAGCTCTGCAAAAATAAAAATATCCATGTGCCATTTTCATTTATGTCAAAGATAAACTAATTCAATTTGATTAATGAAGGAGCCAGACTTAGCACATGCGTAGGGGTCTGAAGAAGAAGAAGGGGAGAAGTGAACCCAAAACGTCTACTGATTTTCTTTAGTAATTATTCTAAAACAACCGACAATTTTCAAATAACTCGTTTTTTGGCTGTTTTGATAAACTGACTATTATTCTGAATTGCAATTATAAGTTGAAAATAATAGTTCACTTAATACTTTCACAAGAAGACAGGATAAAATTATCTGACGGATTTTAGGCGTATACTATTCATGCTAAGATCATCTTCAGGGTCTGATTAAACGTTTGACGCTCTTAGCCCCAAGTGCTTTGCTGCTCAGTTTTTGCAAGATTTTCGGAGAATTCCCCAACAATTCGAGAATAGAAGATGCACTGAAGAGATCGCAACTAATGAGCCGAAAGTAATCCAAGAGAGAGGTGATACCGAGCTCTCAGCTGCCATTCTTGGGAGGAATCACACAGCTTAAAAGTGGCCACAAAATTCCTGTGTTGTTTTAAAATCATTTTCCCGTGAATAGGCAGCACGGCGGCAGAATACACCTGGTACTTTGACGATAAATCACATCAGTCAACTTTTTGTAAAAAAAAAAAAAAAAAAAAAAAAAAAACACTCAGTGATAATCTATTGCACCTCCTAGCATTGTGCGCCCCCAGGCCCGGGCGTATTGGTAAATAGAGGCCTGAAAATCTAGAATCTCCCATCTAATGGGGCTTTTTTCTTTTTTTCTATACTGAAAAAAAAAACAGGTAGGTCCCATAGAAAAAAACAGGTAATTAAGAAAAAAAAACGATTTAAGAACTTCAAAACGAGCTTAAAAACTCTCAAAAAACTTTCTTAAGGCATAAAAACTTTCAAAAACGCCAACAATCCTCAAACTTGAAACTATTAGTGAATAGTGATAGAGATGTTTTTCCCGTGCTAAGTTTCCATCAAGTATGATAATCAACGGTATCTGTATGATAGCAGATATAAAAAGCACCAATAAGACCTATTTCAACAATTTTAAAATTGACAATTGACCTTGAAAATTAACAATACCAATATGTCAATGTCAATATGTCTGAAAGCGGTAAAATGAGCAAAAATATCTACTTTTAGCTTGGCATGACTGATATGAACTGATCACTTAATATAAGCCGGAGAAAAAAGGAATTGCAAGTCTTTGGAATGACGGAATTTATCAGGGATGAGATGGTTTTAATAGACCCATGTGACAGGTACCCATTGGTGTTGGTTACTAAGCGCTTCAAGAGCTTCCAAAATATGATTGAACGTTATATCTGGGTCTTCATTCACTATTACCATATCAAAATACTTTTCGAATGAACGCTGCATACGTGCAGACTCCTCAAGTGCATGCTTGAAATCCTCCTCCTAAAAAAAGAAAACACGCTAAAAAATTAATTTAAGGTAGCATTTGTACACAAATCACATTTAATCTAAAACATCTTAAGAGGTATACATGATTTCAGCCAGAATCTGTTTTGGGTTTTGGAATCCATATTGGATTCCATATTGGAATCAGTTGTGGGTCAGGAATTTGACCTGTTTCTGTGGATGCTTGAATTATGCAGGGATATCTTAGTTTTGACCAGATTTTTGAGGAAACTGAATTTCAGAAAGAGGGAGGAGGAGGCTGGGGTCGGAGGGAAGTAAACTGAGGTCTGGGAAAGGCAGCTGCCCCCCCTGCTCCACTAGCACCCTGCCCCACACACTTTCTCACTAGCACAGGCTTGCTGGCCTTAGAACTGAATTGCATCCTCAATGTGTCGACTGTATAACTGTAGGACTTTTTTTTTCTTTTTCTTAGCAAAATAGCCGAGTTTTACTTATTCCTCAACTTAATTTACAATGGACCAGGCAACTGCAGTAGTGGATCCAAATACGAAGGCCTTAGAATCTCTAAGCTTAGAACTGAAGCCTTGGAGACAAAATCATTTTTGCACTGTCTTACGGCTAAACTAGGCCTCCCTTGTCAAACACTGATCTTTATCATATAGCATAAGATACTAAGTATTTTTTCTCTCTTAAATTTAAAATTCATGTATGACAATTTAGATTCAATCAAGATGGTAAAGCTTCATTATTGTACCATTAGAAAGATAGAGAGAGGAACGTAAAAGCAAAAAAGAAAAAGAACTGGCTATAAAGCCAACGCACCAATGACTTAAGATGTCATAAGATCAAGGGTCGGGCAAAGGAGGAAAGACCCTTTACTCGCCTTTCAAAAATTAATGTTGCCAATGCATTTCATCCTTCTCAAGGAATTCAAAAATCTTAGAGGGGGGGGAGGGGTTCAGCCCTCCCCCCGAAATGTTTATCCGACTCGTAAAAAACGTAAAAAAATGAATATAAGCAAATATTTTATATTTTAACCCCCCCCCCCCCGGCTCCAAAAAAAATCCCTCCAAAAAATCCTGGATACGGCCCTACGTAACACTTGATTCTTATATCTCGAAAACTATCTTCATCAACCCCCTATCATTAAATTATAGCCAAGCTAAGGTATCCAAGCTAATCAATTGATCGATATATTTTTCCGAATATGACCAATATTATTGGTTAAAGTAATTAAAATAATGAGAGTGGTGTTTTACTGTAGCTTCAGCTATGAGTACATCAGGTGACATTACCCTCTAACGATGAATCAACTGTTTCTTTACTGGCCGTCATCTACCTTGTTTGAATTTGGTAACAGAACTAAAGGCAAAGGTAACTGAGAATTGGAAACTTTAAGAATTAGATCTTCGACAATTTAAGATACGAAAATAAAGACGATAACCTATTAGTGTCATTGTTAGTTTAGCGTCAGGAGACTTTCTAGTAGGTCAAGTGAGCTAGTTGACTTTAAGCCGGTACACAATCTGGGGATAAAATTCCCCTTCCTTTATCCTCCTTTGCATTTTAAAATGCCTAAAAAGACAAATATACAGCAGTTTTGGACGGAGGTCACCGAAGGTGATTTTTTTTTTGCTGCTTTCAATTAACTATGCTAAAGATGATACTCCATTTCTGCTGCATATTTGTCATTTTGAAAGACAAGCTCACGTTAACTTTCACCTTTGTAGCAGTTAAACATGTACTATTTAAAATTTTTTGAGAAAACCCGATACAACCCTTTGTGAGTATGCATTAATGCAATCGAATATCAAATTTAATTTGAGCAGAAAGCATGACGTAAATCAGTTGAAATTACTGTATGGCACCAAAGGAGGAGAACATGGAATCATCGGCAAACCAAATGAGAAACAAGAAGAATTTAGCAAAACACTCGGAGCAAAAATCTATATCCTGCTAATGCTACTATATACTCCAACTGATACTCCTCTTCCATTCCAACCTATTCAAATCCTCCCTTTACACCCTTCCAAGAAGTTCATTTCCCTTAAATCTTTCCTTGCAGCATCCTTCCACCTCTTTCGAGGACGACCTACTTTTCGTTTGGCCCAAGACGGTTGCTCGATAAAGACAATCTTGGGCAATTTATTATCCTTCTTTCACAGAGCGTGTCCTAGCCATCTCAACCTTTCTCTTATTATAGCCTTGAAAGTGGGATACATCCACATTTTCCGTAGACAGAACGAAAAAGCTACTTACTAAGTAACAGGTAAAATATAATTAAACAGAAAATTAAAAGGAATATACGACTGTTATAAAATTTCAAAGTCTAGAAAAAAAAGATGCAGTTTTAATACTTTAAATAAACAAGTAAAAAGATCCAACACATACGACAAGAGTAACGCACCCCTTGACACGAGAGGGAGTCTATTTCTTTAGATACCAGAATTCTTTGTGTTTATCAAGGTTTTAAACTTTAAAAGTTTCCTTAGGGGGAAAAACTGAGTTTTCCAAAACTTCCAAAAGTTTTTTTTTTACAATATCGATATCGTTATCGTATACAATATCAATATCGTTTACAATTAACTTGAAAAATAGAGAGACGTAAGCTAAGGTTAAAAGTTGGCATAAAGAGAGAGAGAAAGAGAGTTAGAGAGGGATAAAGACAGAGTGAGTGTGTGTGTGTCTGAGAGAGAGAGAGGTGGGGGGAAGGGAAGATATAGATGGGAATTACCTCATAAAGAGACGCAAGAGATTCAAGGGTTCTAGCCCTTCTTGTTGAGATTCTCATAGAGCTGGCACGCTCAAAGTTGACATCAATCCCAGCAGCTCTACTACCATAATGTGACGGGTTGTTGTCATACATATATCTGACCAACTCCATTCCTGGTGCCGCAATAAAAATGACATATGGCATAAATTCTGGTGAATTGTGAAGAGCCTTCAGAGCCTGAAATCATAATACTTTTTGTTAATGTTCGTTTTAAGACTTTTTTTAATGTGTTTCAACACACAACAAATGGCTAATGCACAGCTAGAGCTCATCAGATATATTAACAGGTTTTGAGGAATTTTTTTAAATTCATCAATTTAACTAGCCTTATTAACTTTACTAACCTTAATTTAAAGGAAGCATTAGATCGGTTTGGCTAAGCAACTCTCTCAGACTCCATGACTCCAAGCGGAAGTGAGGCACGGAACAAAGCAGTTTTGAGTTATTTCCCAAGTGTTCTCTTAAATAATAAGAGGAATAGGTATGTCTTTATGCTTGTCTCATCACCTTAACAACCCATGGAAAAATTAGAGTAAGCTCCAAAGAAAGAGGGGAGTAGATGTACTTGTAGAGGACAAATAAATCACGATTTTTTTTCACGATCCATTGAATTACTTAACTGTTGAAATTCGATGAACAGGTCCCTCAAACGGTACTTGGTTGCTATCATTGCATACCTGAAACTCCATAGCTAAAATGAGCACAAAATCTATATGTGTACACAGGTACAAAGCTTGAGGTAGAGGGCATGCCAAAAAGATGAAAAAGTACATTTTTTGCCAAAGTTTTTCAAGGAGGGGAAACGGGGGTCTTTGCCTCTGTATGCACGTAGAACTTTCCATAGTTTTACGATTCTCTTAACCCCTATTATTCATTATGTGGTTTTGTTGTATGATTCATTGTTGATGTGAATCTTATTAAAAAACTATATTTCTTTTTACAATACTGCGCTTGTGTGTGAAACGACTGTTTGTTTTTCGATAGCAGGTTCCACGGTGCTGTTAAACGACTAGCCCACGAAAGTCTTTTTTTTTCTTTTTTATTATTCAAATAATGTTTATATAACATCGATGTCAATAACCAGGGCACATGCTGACTGTACAAAATCAAAAAGAAAAATCCAGCAAAAGCAAAATAGTCTTTAGCCATTAGAGTTTGAAAAGACGTGTAGAAAAAAGAACATATCTAGCAATATAGCAGACGTCACAAATCGATACAGCAAGATCTATTAGTATAGTCCTTTTTTTCTTATTGTTCTTCAAATTAGCATTTAAATTAGGCCGTCAGCGACGGCCACTGCTAGTTGTCCAAAATCAACACAAATTTTCGGCATAAAAAATAAGACTTAGCCATTACAAGTTGAAGCTACAATACGAACTGATAGCAAGTAGTGTATTTTGACCAGGTATAGAAAAAAAAGAAGATATCTAGTGATTTGGCAGACGTCATAAATCGATACAGCAAGTGCTATTACCAGAAAATGATGTGCCATATTTTTCGCAGGGAATTAATTTTAAATTTAAATGACCGAGCTGAATATTTGATAGCTTTTAAACAACAGTTTTAACAGAAAGTAGTAGATTTCAGACTTACAGTAGGGCTGCAATCAATAATGCACATTTTCCCGTTCCGTATAACATCCCGTATCGAATCCAGTTTGGTCCCATAAAGATGGCCGTTATATTCACCATATTCAAGAAATTCATTATTTTGGATTTCGGTTTCCAT
Source organism: Artemia franciscana (assembly GCF_032884065.1). Lineage (NCBI taxonomy): Eukaryota > Metazoa > Arthropoda > Branchiopoda > Anostraca > Artemiidae > Artemia > Artemia franciscana. The sequence continues at coordinate 14,164,847 of NC_088873.1, read as the reverse complement.
ATCTTCTTTAGTAGTAAACCAATATCCCATTCCTTGCTCTTCAAGCTCTCTCATTGGTCGTGATGTATCTATATAACAAAACAAAAGTATTTTCTATGAAATATTTTTTTTCTGAACGGTATTAGCCTATAATGAGCATGCAACTGAAAGTTCTTAAGCCGAACTGGCCAGACATGACAATAAACAATCAAGAGAGATAAAACTCTAAAAAAGAAAACTTCAAACGAGACGACGGCCAGTAGAATTAAAAGACTAAAACAACGCGGATATTTCGCCTGTATAAAACAAGGCGTCTTCAGCACAAGATAGAAAATTAAAAGAAAACTAATCTAAAAACAAATAAAACAAATAAAAACCACCACCAAATATAATAAATACAATTGTCGCTACTTATCCACGTAGGGAAAAGCAGCTATGCGAGTTACTTCAATGAGAATCAAAGAGCAACTGAGGAAAATTTATGAAAATTGAAACTTAGTTAATTATTCTGTTGCGAAATAATCCTTTTGTAAGCTAACATTGAAGCAACTCTTTTTGGCCTAGTGGGTAATCTTGTCCCCTGGTGATTGTGTAAAATTTTAATTCCCCCATCGACTATTGGTTCATTTTTTAAAAGAATATCATAAATTGGGTCAATATCGTCTCGTTTGAAGTTTTCTTTTTTAGAGTTTTATCTCTCTTGATTGTTTATTAGCATGCAACTGACCTATTTAACGCAGAGTTACGCCCATTTATATATATATATATATATATATATATATATATATATATATATATATATATATATATATATATATATATATATATCTTTATAAGAGAGCAATAATTGGTGTATGTATGTATTTATTTTTCTTGAAAACGTCTCCAGTTTTTTTTGGGGAAAATTTGCATCCTGAGATATTCTGGCCTAAAAAAAAACCATCTAGATAGGTCAAAGGTTTAAGAAAATTCGCTAAGAGGCTTAATTTTGCAGAAAAAATATTTATATCAGCGACGTCATTTTTATATACATCAATATTGCAATGGTGTTGTTTGATCGCTCATCCCTAAGTTGCAGACATTTTAGGCTACTCCCCCATATTTCAAGTAAACGCACAGGTATCATTCGCCAAAATAAAGCGTGTCTGATGAATCTTCCACCTTCATTCCAATCTATTCAGAGTTTTATCCTCTGCTTACATGTAATTTCCAAATCATCTTACACTGTCTTCCATAATAAACCGATGCAGTAGGACTAAACTACATAGAGTAAATCCTACATCACTTTTGGATTTCAATAGCAAAGATATTAAGCGCTTTAAAGACAAAACTGACCAGTTCAACTTCTTAAATTGCTGGATATTTTAGCTTCAAAGCACCCTTCTTACTTACATTTTTATATAATAACAAGGAAATTTCTTAAAAATAAAAATTAATACTGAATGATTCAATAAGAACCTTTTACTACTGAAAGCTAAATGGTCTTTTTAGAAGCCAATTCAGTACAAACCAACAGCCGGAAAATTTAAATATTGGTTCAACCAGAAACGAACCTTCCTTTTTATTTGATAGGCCCATATAGGCCTATGAACAGTTCAGATGATGTATTAATGTATGCATTAATGCTATTTTCACCAGGAAAATACTCCTAATCTTTGAAATAAGATATTGGTGATAAAACCCGTAAGAACCCCTATTTTTGATTCACTCAAAACTTGCAAATGTGGTTTCAAGTTTAACTTCAACTGGCACAGTTTAGTTTAATTTTTCCTATTTTTTTTTAATAAATAAGAATTTTACCAATCATATTTCTGACATTTCAAATAAAATTTGACTTTTTTTTTGTAGAATTCTATTTTGACATTTCGAAAATTACTCGTTAATTGTTTTTGTTTCTTATTTGCTTTTAAAGAACACTTTTAGCTCACAATTTCCGCTTAGTTAAAAAGCAAAAAATAAAAAGAGCAAAAGAAGAAAATAAAATATCGATGGTACCCTAAGTCAGGCACGTATATAAGGAGGGAGGGATTTACCAGCATCCTCTTTGTCGTAGACAATTTTGTCAGTTCGCTGCTTTTTGATAAAGTACCCCCCCCCTAAATAGACTTCTATCTAAGTACTTGTTATGAGTCTCTGTTGTTTTTTCTGTACTAAACTCAGTTTAATGGAAGAAAGTGATGAGAAAACTTTCATAAAACCATACCTTCCCCCCCCTAGACTGATGTGTTCAAAATTGAAATCGGAAATGTGGAAATGAACTTCTGATTTTTTTTTTGTTTTTTTTTTCACATCGTCCTTAGTTTGATATTCAGTATCAAGAAGAAACCTGTGAATGTCACACTTTTGTCATGAGCAACTAAGTGATACATTTTTATACAACATACCTTGCCAATTAAATGCAGTTGCAGATACATAATCCCATATATTAAGAAAAAGTGACCAGTTAGGATTGGCACATCAATTGTTTTATGTAGTTATAGCTCAAAAAGTGCTAAAAAAAATTTTATGAACTATTTATCAAAGTGAAGCCACATTATTCAAACGCAGACTTTTTTTTTAGATATTTTTTTTCTGTTTTAGACCTGGAAAGAATAAAATAAAACTCACATAAAATCTTAAAAACCCTATTTTCAATCTGCTGTAAAACTAAAAAAAAAACATAAGCCCCTTAATGAATACTACTCAGTCTATTTGTACTAAAATAAATCTTTGCCAAGACTTTCCGAATTTCCCCAACCTAGGAGAATCTTTAAGCTCCTCTCTTATTGTGCTACTGCTTAAAAAATCTACAAAATCCACAACTTTACTTACAAGGCATTGTCGTTCCAAACCTGTCAGGATCGCTATTGAGCAAACGATTTTTAATGGTTCTTTTTCCAATACCTTCTGTACCAATGAGAACAAGGGTTTTCCTTCGAAAGGGTGGCATTCGCGTAACTTCCTCATATAGTATCAATTCAGCTTTGTCCAAATCGGCAGCTTGTTTCAACCTATACAGAATTTTTTTCTTCTTTTTTGAGGTCTATATAAAAACAAAGGCTAGATTACACATTTTAGGTCTTTAAAAAAAAAAAAAAAAAAAAAAAAAAAAAAAAAAAAAAAAAAAAAAAAAAAAAAAAAAAAAAAAAACGCAGAAACAAAAGAGATTCAGTAAAACTATAGAAAAGAAACCGTCATCTGGCCTGGAGTCAAATTGGTACACTATCACGCTTTTACAACACATAGCGAAATTCCCCTGACAAGACACACATATTGTGCCTCTTTCGATATTTGATGGCTACATAGAAATAATCCTACGAAGCCGACAGGGCTGCATAAAATTTAAATTATGAAAGAAAAATGCCGAGCCATTTGCATTCTGTCAGTTTCATATTTGAATATCCAAACCGACAGTTTCAAGTTCCAATTCTGTAATGTTGTAACAAGGATTTATCTAGAGTTATTTACCAGCTGATGTAAACGCTCGTTTGTTTTTTGCGCAGCTGACATACAGCATCGAAAGATAGAACGACATCATTAAAGTGCCAGTGGGACTCTAGGGTACAGAAACACACATAAGAGAGTACCCCCTCCATAACCTAGATATTCTTCCGCTTTTTAATACACTTTCCCGTTGTTTTGTATATTTGCCAATGCTTTTCTGTTTTCATATTGCCCCCCCCCCCCTAAAAAAAAACACCTGGAAAATAGGAAGACTTTGTTTATTGCAACAGAAATGAAAGAGGAGCTTATCCTACAACTATACTGAATTTCAGAAGAACGGGTATTAAGTGGATTTCTGCCCCTAGAACAAACTGTCTTTGCTTATCACCCAAGTTCCAGTAAAAGGAATCTTTTTAAGACAGCGCTAAATTTTGGCTAGGAAACAAGATTTTCGTTTTTTGTATAAGAAAAATATGGTTAATTATACAAGGAAGTGAAAGAAACGAACTTTTTTAATAGGGAATATAGAATTCTACAATGACAGGGATTATTTAACTTTCAAGCCTTAGGATAAACGGATGACGTGACAGTACAGATTGAACTGTTTCTAGACAAATTTTTGAACGACAGTGAAGAAATATGGTTGAAAACAGAACTTGAAATTTTAAGTTTCAATTATCTCACTTTTTTCAGCTGTAGTTTATATATCTCTTTCAAAATTGAGAGCTAGTACCTCCTTTTGGCATGACATCCACAGATGAAACAAAAAGAATTTGTCAAACAAAAAACACGTTTTTCCTTAACCAGCATTGTCAAAAGCATTAACACTTCACTAAGACGTTGACTTAGAAAAAAAAAATCCCAGCGGAGCTGATGATCTGGATTGGCTCTCTTGATTTTGTTATATCAGTGTATTTTTCCCACCCTTTGGATGAGTTTTTTACGTCTTGGCAGGGCTGTGGAGTCAAATTTTTAGTGAATTTTCGATAAATGGAGTGAGAGTCGGGGTTGGAGTCAGTTATAACTCACAAAATCTAGTTAAATGAAGCTTTAAAACATGGCTGGGGAGTCGGAGTTTTATTTGTGCTGAATGGATTTGGAGCTGGAGTCAGTATACTGAAAATATCAGCAGTCAGAATCGGCTATAACTTATAACCGACTCCCCAGCCCTGCTTCTTGGAGAGGCTATGGAGCTGGTGTTGTCATTTTGTTTGGTATATCAAATAAACCTCCCTCATATAATGAATCACCATCACTATCACAATTTTGAAATGCAGAAAAATTCGAACTTTCGAACACAACTAGTCCAATGAACTAATGCTAATTTGTTCAATTAATAACAACATAGCCAAACTCAGAGTTACTGGAAGATACTGGGAATACCAATTTGGCACGCTGTGGGAGAATTTTTAAAATCTTATCTCATTTCTTTGCTTCACGGAATCTTAGGTTATAAATTTCGAGGACCTTTTTTATATACAAATATTTCCTTTTCAACGCAAACCCGCAAAATACAGAAATGAATAATAATAATGAAACAAATAATTTCTGCTTTATCCTCTCTTTTCCTCTTCACTAAATTTCTATTCGTATTTTATACAGTATAACCATTTCTGACACATTCAAATAGTGAATAAAAGAAGAGAATGAACAAAACTCAAAGCTAATAGCTTTCAAACTGCCTTTCTACCAATGAAACAAAGAAAAAAGAAAAGCAGGTCGAGAATAAATATTTCCATAAGTATAACTCATAAAGGTTTGAGATGATTTCCACTACATTTGCGAGATGAATGTTCAACACAGCTTGAGCCAAACTAAAATGGTTAAACAACTAAGACAGAACCTGTATAAATGGAGCAAACTCTAAACTAAGCATTTAAAGATTCCGATAATTTCTTCTTAGCCACTCAGCTAAAACATTACTTGTCGTAAGACAAATTATTTGTTTTGTGGATGTTAAATGACGCTAAATACATTTACTGACTCCCTGAGGACTTACTCCCTGATTTTCACAATCCCATTAGACTCCAACTCCCCCGGTCAGCCTCCTTAGCAATCCCAACTTACTCTCAGATCCATGCTGTTACAGAGAGTTTCGTAAAAGTTTTATCCCCTTTATTCTGGAACACCTTAATAATAATTCGTGATTATGTACTTGCCAAATTCCCCTTTTCCTCTATTGCCGTTTTTTTTTTATTTACTGCAATGTTTTTGTAATCTAATTGTTAAGTTTACTGATTTGCCCTTTATCTTTGATGATTTTGCTTTTTTAATTTCTTTTTAATTTTAAGTGTTTGACTTAATGTACTGTTTTGATTTTTTTTTTTTCTTAGCTTTTACTGACATATAAAGCGAATTCGGCTCTATAGAGCTTGTGATAGTCTTTTGAAAATAAATATTATCTTATCTTATTTACTGTCATATTAAACTTATATTTTCTGAAGAAAGTTGTCAAGGGAAAGAACGGGCACATTTGGAAGATAGTATTATATTTCAATTCCACAGATTGAAAAAAGATTATCTGTTCACAGCTATTTCTTTAGTTTCCTTTAAGTAGTAAAAAAAGGGGAGAATTACCCTTGTTCCACAGAGACCAACTTTATGAACAAAGTCTGCATCGGGAGCTACAAAAGCCTTCCTTCTTTCTTCAAGCTCTTGAGAGGGAATTAAACCGGCAGGTCCTGCCCAACCAACTTTTTTGGCCTGCCACCAATTCGGATCACTCCGATTCAATATCTAAAATGAAAAAAATAGCTCGACAAAGGTAATTCTTGCCATTGAGGCATTTGCCTGATATACATTAACAATAAAGTAGATAGTGAGGCAAAAAGAAGCTATTCGCCTCTTTTTCTCTTCAAAGATCCACTTTATATACTTTAAAAGGAAAAGAGAAAGAAACTTTATATACTGGTCCTGCCCGGCCAAGTTTTAAGCTTGCCGTCAATTAGGACCACTCTAACTCAATATACAAAATGAGAAAAATTACCTGATAACAAAAAAGCAAGTAACGGAGTAAAAAAAGACTATTTACTTCTTTTTCTCTAGAAACCAACTATATAAACTTTTGAGAGGAGAAAAAGAAAAGACAAAGAAATAAGACTTCCAATCGGTCCTGCATTTTTAGCTAGCCGTCAATTAGGGTCACTCCGATTCAATTTAGAAAATGAGAAAAATTACTTGACAACAAGATTTTTGCCATACGAGAAATTTGCCTGACTTTTCAATAGGCCTACATAAAGAAAATTAAATAGCGAAGTAAAAGACGAAAATAAAAGTGAACTATTTACTTCTTTTTTTTTTCTCTAGGCACCAGCTTTGTGGGCTTTTAGAAGGAGAAAAAGAAAATACAAAGAAAAAAAAAACGGTCGAACTGACAGTGGTTGGCCAAATATTTTAGTTGCCACTTGTCTGGCCACGCCAGACATCTAATTTATTACTCAAAAATGGAGTGTGTTACTTGATACATTTGCCTTGTTTTTCAAGGCATTATGGTACACTTACTAAATGACATATATGGAAAAAAAGATAAAGAAAGAAAAAAAAAAACATTGTGACATTATTTGCCTTTTTTGCATTTTCAGCCAATTTACCCGTCCCCTTTCCCTCTAAATTTTAATGCATGGTCACAACAATTACGAGCCCTGAATTATTCAATTGTGTTATAGATCAGGTCATAGCTTGAACAGCCGATTTCTTGCCTTTTGGCTCCAATATGGAGATCGCATCCTGATCGATGCAGATGATCTGGCGCTCAGTGTGGACTCCACACAATAGGTGATAGAAGCTCTAAATGTCCTGTAGGAAGAAGCGGCAAAAAGGTGGGCTTAAAATAAAATGGCAACCTAAAGATAATGGAAGTGAAATAGCTGGCTTGGTTGCAGCCCCAGACTTTATTACAATTTGTGGAACCTATATTGAAGTTGTCTCTAATTTCACCTATCTTAATTCCATGATTTCAAAAGACGGTTCCGTGGAAGCAGATTTGGGTAGCCAAATAACGAAGGCGTCAGAAGACTCAATGCCGTTTAGATTTCCAATATTTCTAGGTATGCGACCATGCGTTTTGAGCTCAGTTCTGCTCTACGCGGCCGAGACATGGCACCCCTAATCCACCATCTAGAGTGTGATAAATGTTCTTCAAACGAAAAAACTCCATCGGATCAAAGTTTCGATGAGACGATTTCTAAGCAAAGAGAGGATCCTTGCCTTTACTCACGAAGTGCCATTTTCAACTCAAATTGCCCAGAAAATCCTCAGTTGGCTCGGGCACCTCCAGATGCCCCATCATAAATTACGTGGGACTTTGACCGCATCTGGCATGGTTGGCCGTACCCAAGGGCAAGACCTCAGACAATGTAGGAGGACAGCATAAGGAAGTTCCTAAAATTTTTCCAACATTACCATTGATAAGATCCACCCGTAGTAGCATATTGGTCTATCTGGAGGAGCAAGGTTGCGACGCGCTCTACGCAGTCCATCATGCAGTAGGAGTCTGAATCCAAAATAAGATAGATAGATTTATTCACACGAAAACCCTATTGGGCTATAGTGACACACAACAAACAATAATAAAATACAACAACAAAATGTAAAATGACAAAAACACTAAAACTGACTATTCAAAATAAATCTTCACAATAACGAACTTTCGAATACTATTTATCTATATATATAAAAATAAGTTGTCTGTGTGTCGAGTGACGTCATGTTTTTGTGTCGACTGACGTCATGTTTGTTGATTGACGAAATTACACACCGGGACATCGGGACACAAATGACAACCAGGACATCTATATATATAAAAATAAGTTGTCTGTGTGTCGAGTCACGTCATGTTTGTGTGTCGACTGACGTCATGTTTGTTGATTGACGAAATTACACAACGGGACATCGGGACACAAATGACGACCGGGACACAGGGACATAGGGAATATAAATGACGACCGGGACACTCAAAGAGAAAGCGACCAGGAAACAAGGAATGTTCGATTAGCAATCACCATCAACAAAGCACCGGGACACAAATGACGACCGGGAAACAGGGAATATAAATGACGACCAGGACACTCAAAGAGAAATTACAGACCGGGACACCGGTACACAAATGACGACCGGGACACCGGGAATATAAATGACGACCGCGACACTCAAAGAGAAATTACAGACTGGGACACCGGGACACAGGGAAACAACAACAACGGGGACGCCGGGGGGCACAGGGGGATATATAATTGACCACAGGGACACAGGGAATGTTCGATTAGCAATCACCATCAACTAAGCTCAAGGGCAATCATTAGAATAATGAGGTATAGATCTGAATACAGATTGTTTTTCCCATGGACAATTATAAGTTGCATGTTCAAGAGTCGGATAATACACATAAAACTTATTCATACATATATAGATTATATATATATATATATAGTATATATATATATATATTTATATATATATATATATATATATATATATATATATATATATATATATATATATTTATATATATACATATATATATTATGATTCCTCGGCACGCTTTCTGTTCTTACTTTCTCTATCAGCCGCAAGCCTGTTTTCTTGCTGTTCTTGTGATTCCTCGGCACGCTTTCTTTTCTTACTTTCTCTTTCAGCCGCAAGCCTGTTTTCTTGCTGTTCTTGTGATTCCTCGGCACGCTTTCTTTTCTTACTTTCTCTATCAGCCGCAAGTTTTTTGGCATAGACTCTTTGAGCAGCTTCCATTTTAAAATTAAACATTTTTCCATCCACGATCTTCTTACAATTAAAAATTTGTCTTTTGAGCAGCTTCCTCGGCTGTTGCCATTGTAGGTTCTTCAGTCATTTTACAATTAAACCTTTTTCCGTCCACGATCTTCTTACAATTAAAAATTTGTCTTTGAACGATTTTCTTAAATACTTTTAATGACGTCATTATCATAACAAATATGACGACAACTAACTTCATGACGACATGACGTCACTCGACAGAACCACAGACAAACAACTTATTTTTATATATATAGATATCTATATATATAAAAATAAGTTGTCTGTGTGTCGAGTGACGTCATGTTTGTGTGTCGACTGACGTCATGTTTGTCGACTGACGAAATTACAGACCAGGACATTGGGACACAAACGACGACCGGGACACCGGGACACAGGGAATACATGAAAGTTCTTAAGCCGAACTGGCCAGACATGACAAAAAACAATCAAGAGAGATAAAACTCTACAAAAAGAAAACTTCAAACGGGACGACGGCCAGTAGAATTAAAAGACTAAAACAACCGCGTTGTTTTAGTCTTTTAATTCTACTGGCCGTCGTCTCGTTTGAAGTTTTCTTTTTGTAGAGTTTTATCTCTCTTGATTGTCTTTTGACAGGGAATATAAATGACGACCGGGACACTCAAAGAGAAAGCGACCGGGACGCGAGGAATGTTCGATCAGCAATCACCATCAACAAAGCACCGGGACACAAATGACGACCGGGACACCGGAACACAAATGACGACCGGGATAAAAATGACGACCGGGACACAGGGAATATAAATGACGACCGCGACACTCAAAGAGAAATTACAGACTGGGACACCGTGACACAAATGACGACCGGGACACAGGGGGATATATAAATGACGACGGGGACACAGGGAATGTTCGATTAGCAATCACCATCAACAAAGCTCAAGGGCAATCATTAGAATAATGAGGTATAGATCGGAATACAGATTGTTTTTTCCATGGACAATTATATGTTGCATGTTCAAGAGTCGGTAAACCTGACAATCTATTTATATGTACAGACAATGGGACAGCCAAGAATGTTATACATTCGCAAGTTTTACATAGTTAAAAATATATATATATCTATCTATATTCACAGGTGGGACACAGGGTCACAACTACAATGGCGCGTAACTAATATGGCGCGTAACGACTTACGCGCGGGGGGGGGGTGCGAAGCGCCCCCACCAACTAGGTGTTGGGGTGGCGCGAAGCGCCACCCCAACAGCTAGTATCTACATAAGTCTTACTTTTCAAAATTTCCAAAATCCAATCAATCTCAAGTCTCAATAATAATAATATTAAACAAGGAAATAATACATGCAGTTTATCTCCACGATTTAATGACCTAAAAAGTAAAACAAATGATAATAAAAGATGAAAAAAATATTGAAATATTAGGGCCAATATACTTTGTTAAACATTTGAAGGATCATACTTTGTAAAGTATCAAAACATCACAGAAGGTACCCACTTACTTGTAAGACATCACCTTTCGAAAAGCACAGCCCAATTTCAGCGCAAGGCAGGATTTTATCATCTTTGGGATTGTAGTCAAACAATGCTCTCATGTAGCTCTAAAAAAATATAATATTAAAAAAAATTCACAAACAGATGCCAAAGAATATATCTATAAAATCTAGACAGGCAATGTAGGCAAGAAGGAGAGGACCATAGGACCAATTCCACCTCTCCTCCAAAATCTTGAGACAGTCACAACTGTACCTAATACTTAATATATTTTCATATGGATTCGCCTATTTTTCGTGTTTTTAAAGTTGTGTTTCCCTTCTTCCCCAAAAAAACAAATCCAAAGACTCAGAAACTGAGTGTATGACCTTATAATAAAGCAAGTAGAAAAATTCTGCAATTTATTTTTATAAAATATATTTGAACTCATTTTTCTATGAAGTGGCAACATTCTTCAGTACCATAGTGTATAGCAGTAAAAGAAAATTAAGAATGAGGAGGAGACTAACAAAACATCAGCTATATATACAAATACCACAAAATTAGTGCTTCTTTTTTCCACCTTTTTCCACCAGTGCACTTTTTTCCACCAAGTGCTTCACTTAGGTACGATTTTTACTATAACCTTAATGATATTGCAAACTAAATTTCAACACCATTTGTTTAAAAGCAACAGAGCAGTATTTCTTCAAACAGTTTGTGACGAAATTAGCAACAAGAAGTTGTAGAAAAAAAAATTACCTTCATTTCAGATGGAAGAATATCGATACTGATAGATGTACAACTTGCTTGATTGTATATTTAAAATGGTGGGTAAGGTGGAAGTAATAAGTAGTTCAATAAAAAAAAGAAGAAAAATAGATCCTTGTGATTTTTTTTGGTGGGCTGCTTTAGCCCTCTATACCATGTCAAATTCCACCATAAAACTGCAAAGCAAATTTGGATTATTGGGTTTTGGAAGAACAGATAAGATCTTATGCAGGTTAGCAGGTTCTGACATTTCTATATTGAAAAAGAAAGAAGATTTGTTAGTTGGTGATGTATAAAGCTAATTACTACTAGAGTTGCATGTTGCAACTAAAATAGGGAACATTAGACACCTCAAACAAGAGCATGGGGAGCTCTTGCTTAAAAGAAATTGTTTATTAAAATACAACAAATAAAGGTAATAAACTAAATTATAAAACCGATAGATCTAGTCAGTTTCGAGATAAATTAGTTTTGTCGACAAATTTTTCACTTACACTCCTCTTATACATCAATAGAATAAGAAGATGATTATTTAGAATCAATGCTTCCAGACATAAGTTACTGAACCAAGTGACTTCAATCATATGGCAGGTATATATCCTATTAATAAATAGCTTACCATAGAAAACCTACCACAGAATTGCTTGATTCTGGAGACAAACTGGACCCATTATTGACATGCCCATTTTGTTCAAGAAATGGTAAAATTTGAAGCTGAACTGAACTGGTTGACCTGGCAATTTCATTTTGAAGCTCTTCTGGTGTTTGAACATCTACTCCATTCACTTTACCAATTATGTCACCAATATGAACATTACCAAGTCGTTCTGCTGTTCCACCAGCCAATACACGGGACACAATAAGCTGGTTTGCTTCTTCCTTAACTGTTAGTCCCTGAAAATTTAATTATTGGTTAATATTATGATTATTTTTCAGTTTTTCATGTTTCCAACTTAAGGATTAAAATGCCAGATTCCAATTTATATTCCGAAATAGCATGAGGTGATCTAAGAGTTGACTTTGATTAAATTCAACATTATTATTTCATAGACTTGTGTTCAATTTAAAATCAAAGACTTGGATGCTTTTTGAACTAAGCTTTTGATTCAACAGCAATCTCTAAATAATATACTAGAAAGAATCCTTCTTGGAGAATATTCAAAAACTACACATCTGAAAATGGAATAAGAGAATAAATATACATAAGAGACATTGCTCATCTTTCTTTATTTTTGACTCTTTTAACTCTTATATTTGTGACTTTGACGTGAACAAATGCATGACGTGATGTGGAAAAAAGGCCATTTTGACAACCAGGTTAGACATAGTGTCTTTTTGTCTAGTTCGTTTAGTGATTAAGTTCAACACCCTCCTAACATTTCCCGACAGTTTCATCTTAAAACTCTTAGCTGTTTCTGAGAAATTGCAGATATGACTTTTTGACAACCTGCACTCACATAGTATATTTTGAATTAGTTCAACATCCTTCCCGAAATTACCCAAAAGTTTCAACTTCTAACTTTTAGCCTTTTGGACAACAAGCGTCAGACAAGCCACCTTTCCCAATAATTAAACCTATACGTGAAGAATGGGCAACTTGCATAATTTATTATCCTTGCCTCAGAGACTGTCTACGGGAGGGAGGTATGTTATCTCTAGAGGCATACATACTGGACCTTTTAACTATTTTGAACAAAAAAGCAACCTCAGAACTGAGATTGGGTATCGTTGGAAGTTAAAAGGATATGGCTAGATAAAAAAAACATGAAAGAGGGGTTGGTTACCCTAAGATCCAGCAGCACCAATTGGGGGAGGAGGGCATGTGGGCCTGTTGAAACATTACCACTCTTTACTTATGCAGTACTTTTGTACTGCCTACAATCTTGTTATTGCTGGCTTTGCTTATGGAGCTTGCTTATGGAGTCGTTTATTTTTAAATACAATTTGTTTCTTGCCCAATCAGTTTTGTGACAATTCAAATGGCACTGAAAAATAAATACCTTTATCTGTTTAATATTGTTTTATCCAGTCTTTGCATTACCATGTCGAATTGTTTTATTGAAGCATGCACCACTTAGTAAAATGGATTTGCCCAGCATTTGGAGAGAAAAATATGGTGCAACACTGCCTCTACCTAGGCAGTTCAATAGTGCTACCTAAGTAAAGAGTGAAGCTAATGCAGTGTTTTAATATTTTCCAGACTACTTTGTATGAAATAAGTGATTGTAGTAACTCTGGAGGGGGTTCACTTGATTAGAGGTTGAAAGTTATAGTTCCCTTTTCAAGATCTGAAAGTGATTCTTGGGTGTCCAACCCCCTCTACGCCCCATTTAGCTCCCCCTTGGCCACTAAAGACGTGACATCAAAATGTTGAGACAGCCATTTTGCTGTCTGGGAAATGTTACAGGGAACGCTAAATTAAATCGAAAGACCCTTTGTGGATCTGGGTTGTCAAAAGGACATATTTGAAATATCTGAGGAAAAGTTTAGGGCACTGAGTCAAGACTTTCAGGCAATGTTGAGGAAAATTTTGAGCAGGACGTTGAACTAAATCAAAAGACTCAAAATTTATTTGTTGAAATAGGCAAGCAGTTAAAACAAAATATAGCCCTAAAACAACCCTACAGAAGGCCAAAAACAATGCAGATTTTCAAACTCATTATTTAGAATAAAATTCCCCTTACCCATCAATCCAAAGTTCTATAGTAAACGAATTATTAAAATTTATTGCAAAATAAGGTGATAAACTGATTTTTTTTCTGTCTTTTTTTCAAATATTACTTTGACTAACCAATAAAAAAAAGAAAACAATTTCAATGAAAAGCAAACAGAAATAATTTACAGAAACTTGTTCAAAAAAGTAATTTTTCCAAAGTAAAAATAAAAAGCTACATAAGGAATGAAGTAAAATGATGATTCAAACTTTAAACAAACATAAATGAATGAGACCTAAATGAATAGAAATTACAATGAATAGTCAATTCAAACTTAACACAAACTAAAAATACCACAATGAAGAGCAAGGCACCCCCTCCCCCTCAACGTAGTGATGGATTTGGGAATGGGACTGCTTGTTTGGGTTGGCTGTGGGATAAAAGTCGTTCTTTGTAATTTTGCAAACAAGTTTGAAACAAAGTTTCAGTTACTTTATGTGGTCTCAATCAGATTTTACTGATAACACATACTACCTAAAAATATTTAATTGAATTTAGATTTATCAATGGAATCTGTCTGTATTACCACAAAAGCCAACTGGGAGGCAAAAATCTTCATTTCATAACAACAAAGAGGGGAAATTTAAAATCCCATCTTCTTTAGGTTATTGAAATGGTATTTCAGGATTGTTCTGTCACAACAAGGTGGAAAATATTTAATTTTAAAACTAATAACTGTTAAAAAAAAATTTCGAGTCTTTCTTTGGCACAGACGCAAAGAAATTGATATCTTTACTTTTTGTGCCTGTCACAAAATTTGGGTTTCCTTTTTTGTAAAGTGGGGTGGTTTTTAAAACATTGTTGTTTTTAAGGGATTTGTGTAATAGAAAGTAAATGTATGACTTTGACTTTTTTGACTTGACTTTGACTTTTATTAACAAAAATATGAACAGTTACAGATATAAATCACTATGCTAGGGGAAAATTTTTATGCTGCTAACACATAGCAATTAACTATACAAACATTCCTAAAGGCATTGTAAACTAACAACAACAATAATAATAATAATAATAAAAACTACATAAATATTTCTAGAAGCATCCTGGACTAATTATAATAATAATAATAAAAAAAAAGAAAGAAAACACAATCACCTTCTCTCAAACACCCCCAGGGTAAAAACCACCATCAAAATACAACTCCATCCACCCCAACCCCTTCAACCCGCTCCTCCCTCCAGACATATAACCCACTCATCCCCTCCCACCCCCCAAAAAAACTGAAAAAAACTATTCCCCAAAAAATACTCCTTTAACTTTTTATGGCACTTGGTATTAACCAAGTGACATATAGCAGTCGCCAATTCTGTCGGTCTGTCTGTCGGTCCTGGTTTTGCTACTTTAGGCACTTTCGGGTAAGCTAGGACGATGAAATTTGGCAAGCGTATCAGGGACCGGACCAGATTAAATTAGAAATAGTCGTTTTCCCGATTTGACTATCTGGGGGGGGGGGAGTGGAGGGCCGGTTAATTTGCAAAAAAATAGAAAAAATGAAGTATTTTTAACTTATGAGCGGGTGATTGGATCTTAATGAAATTTGATGTTTGGAATGATATTGTGTCTCAGAGCTCTTATTTTAAATCCCGACCGGATCTGATGACATTGGGGGGAGTTGGAGGGGGGATACCTAAAGTCCCAGTTTTGCTACTTTATGCACTTCCAGGTAAGCTAGGACAATGAAATTTGGCAAGCGTATCAGGGACGGGACCAGCTTAAATTAGAAATAGTCATTTTCTCAATTTGACCATCTGGGGGGGGGAGTGGGAGCCGGTTAATTCGGAAAAAATAGAAAAAATGAAGTATTTTTAACTTATGAGTGGGTGATTGGATCTTAATGAAATTTGATGTTTGGAATGATATTGTGTCTCAGAGCTCTTATTTTAAATCCCGACCGGATCTGATGACATTGGGGGGAGTTGGAGGGGGAAACCTAAAATCTTGGAAACACTTAGAGTGGAGGGATCGGGATGAAACTTGATGGGAAAAATAAGCGCAAGTCCCAGATACATGACTGACATAATCGGAACTGATTCGCTCTCTTTGGGGTAGTTGGAGGGGGGGGAGTAATTCTTAAAAATTAGAAAAAATGAGGTATTTTCAACTTACGAACGGGTGATCGGATCTCAATGAAATTTGATGTTTAGAAGGATATCGTGTCTTAGAGCTCTTATTTTAAATTCCGACCGGATCTGGTGACGGGGGCGGGAGTTGGGAGGGGGAAACCTAAAACTTGGAAAACACTTAGAGTGGAGGGATCAGGATGAAACATGGTGGGAAAAATAAACACAAGTCCTAGATAGATGATTGACATTCAAGTGCTGTTCTATATTAATCACTAATTTAGGAAAACAGTCTTCCTTTTCTCCTTCTGTCTCTCTTTTTTTCTTTTTCTTTTTTTTATGTGTGTTTGTGCTGTTGTATTGGTGATTTCTCTTTTCATAATAATTGTCGAGTAATGTTGCCATTTTGTTTTAGATCTTTTAATTCATTTATAATTTTGTTAGCAAAATGATCAGTATGATTGTGGGTTATAGTTGTATATGTAGTTTTGTTGTTTAGATGTGCATAAATTTTTGTCTCATAATCTGTCCTATCCATGACAACCAAAAAATTGCTTTTATCTGCTATAGTTATAATAATGGACTAGTCTTTGCAGAGATTAGATAGAATTCTTAGGTCATGCAAATTATCTGGTTTTATATTGGTGGCAGAATTAGCTTTTATTCATTATTATAAAGGGCATCAATTAGACTAGCTCTAACCCTAACTTTGCCTGGGTTGGAAATGGATGAATAAAATTTGTGCAAAGAAGACTCTAGAGGGAATTAAATCTGCCACAGGAACTTGTTTTGGAAGAAAAGAGAATTTTGTGCCTTTTTTGAGGGTTTGAATTTCCAATGGTTCAAGCATTCTAGAGGACAGACTAACCACAACTGGTCCAGGAATGAACCTTGGAGCATAAACAGGGTTATTCTTTGAATATTAATTTAATAGGTTTTCCAATTTTTTAATAAGTTGTTCCCTTGATAAGTGGAAATCATGACTAAGCAAATTTCTTTCCAATCTAGCAACCTGGTTAAAACGAGTAGAAGACAAAATTTCTAATAAAAACTTTTCTAGAGATTTCATTTCAGAGCAAATCTCATTTCAATGAATTGCTTGTTACATCACAATTTATTTGTCAGTCCTGGTTGAGCTTTGCTGAGGTAAGGATGCTGGGACTGTTTTGAAAAATTTTTCATTTTAGTTTTATTGAATTTATCCTGTTGCAAGTTTCCCACTGTCTTGAGAAATTCCTATTGTTCTTCTTGTTTTTGGTGTTTGTAAGTCAGTTTGATTTGGTTCACTCGCAGAGAGTCTTTCACATATATTATCTTACCTCTACCTTCATCCTCACTAAGGTTGCTGAAAGCCTTGTACCCATTCAACATAGTCTGATCATCAGCTAAATTTATACATGAATGTTTAAGTTTAACTTCACAAAATGCAATAATGTCTACTGTTTTAGTTACAAGGGTAGAGAGTTCTGTCATTTTATTAGGGAGTGAATCACAATTAGTAAAGAAGACAGAGAGACAGCTACCAGGCTCCAGAGGGCATTTGGGCTACATGTTGTCAATACAGAGTTGGCACTACAAAAACTTTTGTCACTTTAGCAATCAGTTAGATTAAGTTCAGGGCTTACATGACTAAATGAACCTTGAGTACTAGACAAACAAGAAACTGTTGAGGAGTAAGAAGTTGGTGTATACTTGCTAGAGTAGCCTAATAATGATATAGCATTAAAACAATTAACAAAGGTAGAAGGAGGCACAGACATTACTGGGACACTGGAGTGATTAGGGAAATTGCTCCACTGGCAAGTTTTTTTAATGATGGCATCCTTATGAACTATCAAATCTGCATCCTGTGGTGGCACAGTGGGTTTGACCTTAGCTTGGTAATACTGGACCCAGAGATCAAATCATGCTGCAGCAATGCACTGCAGGGCCAACGCAGGGACCTTAGTAGTCAAGAAGCATTGTTAATCTGATACAATACAAATATCAAATCTGCCTCTCCCATAGCTTTTCTGCATTGCAGCTCCTCAATGTTTCCAGCTATATAATGCCTTTAGGAAGATCTAAAAACTAAAATTTGCATTTATTACAAATGATGATTCTTTGGAATCACCTGAACAATCAAATGTGAAAACAGTGAGAGAACAGTCTGAACAAATTAGATCAACAACGAGTGAAGATCAACCTAGACTGTCAAATGAGACAAGACCAATATGGGCAGCTAAAGCAAAGGGCATTACTAAATTGTCTGAAAGAATCAAAACTCAAAATAAAGAAGAAAGAAAAATATGGTTATCTGTGTGGAAAAAATTACAAAGTACAATGTATGGCTTATAGAGGAATAGCAGCAACTTTATTGCCATTTGGACTAACAACACAAGACCTTCCTGTATAAGACCTGGTTCAAACAGAGGTTTTGAATTAGATCAAGTGGATGTTTCCCTACTTGAAAAAGCACCCATACTTCCCAGGTATGGCTTTAAAAATATGGATCAGTTGTTTTGGTCCATCACAAATCTAAACTTGCCATTTAGTGGGAAAATTTTAGTTACTGGAGATGATTTCCAACAGTGTTTACCAGTTCAACCCTGAAGCAACCACAGTGAAACACTCAATTTATTAATAAAAAAAAGTCATCTTTGCAAGAATTTCAAACATGTTTCCTTTGAGGAAAAAAGCAAACAGGAAGCATTTGCAAAGTTCATCCTTGAACAGGGTAATGGAAATGTTCCTAAAATGAACTTAATGAAATTGAATTGCCAGAAGACATAATTTCCAGTGGCAATTTAATTGAGGAAACATTTAGAGAATGTTTTGTCTAAGCAAAGTTTCCATTTAATGAAGGATCAAGTTATTTTAGCTTCAATCAACCAAGAATGACTTAAAAATAAAGAAAATATGATAGTTCTGCTTTTGCATAACTTAGATATTTCAGAATGGATGTGTAATGGGACCCACCTTATTGTTCCTGAATTATGTAACAATATAGTTAAGTAAATTGAGTAAGATGGCACTAGACCCTTAAGGTCAGAGCAAGCACTCACAATCTCCATTTTGTTGCTTTTCAGTCAGGAAGTGCAATGGGGGGTTGGAGACCAGCCATCCTGCACTTTCACACACCCTTCCTCTTTAACTTCCACAGATTTTTTCAGGTACCCATTTAGAGTTGAGTTGACTTTGGCTGAGCTTACAGTCATGTCAATGACCCAAATCCCAAACTGGATAACTGGCTATGCCTGGAATAAACCTGTGCCCCATGGACAAAGAATTCTCAAATTAACATGCCAACCACATAGCCAGTTGGCTTTTACAACATAATTAAGGTGAATACAATTACTGGGGAAAAGAAGTTCATATATCCTGTAACAGTTGATCCTAGTAAAGGTCAACTTGGATATACTGTTCAACAACATCAGTTTCCACTTTGACCTGCATTTGCTATGACTATATATAGGTTGCAAGGGCAAACCTTTGAATTTGTTGGTATCAACCTTAGTACTCCAGTTTTTAATCATGGAATTTTATATATTGCATTTTCACATGCGAAGAGACAACATAGCTTAAAAGTTCTTCTACCTGAAAATGAACAAAGAACATATAATGAAGTATAGAAGGAAGCCTTGACAACTACCAACAAACTCCTTATTGTTAGAGTGATATTTTTTTAAATTAATTAAACAATCAAAAATTATAATATACTAGTCCCAACTAAAATCCACCTCCTTGCCATACATTACTGTGGTGCTGCATGCCCCAGCAACACATGGGGTGTCAGCTAGTCAGTCAGCATGCAGACTGACCCATGTCACACATTGCTGTGGTGCTGTACACCCTAGCAGCCCATGATTTTTTAGGTTATTTTTTTTTATTTTTTTTTTCTTTTTATAGTTTTTTTTCTGTTTTTGCTTTGTTAGTTGTTTTTTTTTGTTTTTTTTTTAGTTTGAGTTGCGATTGTTGATTGCTTAAACAAAAACCACAGTAGATTTATTAGAACACAGAAGTAAAGAAGTACAGTAGATTAAAAGAGGTACAGACATATAAACAAACAGTATATTTATATATACATACATACATATATATATATATATATATATATATATATATATATATATATATATATATATATATATATATATATAAATATATTAAGCCTTTTTTGGAGCCTTGACATTGATAATTTCTTTCTATGTTTTTGGTATAAAAAGGGTTAACAGATTGGTTTCAAACTTATTATTTCACTATAAAATCCTATAGCCTAATCTGCAAGTAGCCTATTGATTTATCATAATTAAGTTGAATAAATAATTCAAAATAATTTCTCTATTATTCCATTTGACATGTTTCTTCCATCAGCTTTGATATTTTGTTTTATGTACAGGCCAAGGTGGAACAGCAGTTTTAAACCAGCCTAACAGAATAAGAAGAAAACATGGCAGATATGTTTTGATTTTTTTATTCAACTTAATCATGAAAAATTTGAATCATATTTCTGAATTATACAACTCCTACAAAATGGATTTATAATGTGGCCTAATAGGCAAGCAAATTTAAAACAAATGTTATAGCCTATTTATACATCCAAAAATATAGAATGAAATTTATCTTCAAGGGTATTAAAAGGGCTTAAAATTGAATTTGCAAGAAAAGCAATTACTACATAGAGAAATAGCATAAAAATGGCATCTAGTGGTATGTTCATTTTACTTGTAGGCCTAGGTCAATAATATGAACTGCTCAATATTTACCAGCCTATCCACTTCTTAAATTTTTGTTTGTCTAACTAAACCACCATACATTCTGAGAAATAAAATGCATAACTTGTAGAATTTTATTTGATTTATGGCCAATACTGAAACCTATTTGAACCTCTCCCATTTGTCAACAGAACATTTACGTCTATCAACAGACAAAAATTTTATGTAAGAATACTTACAAGTGGTTCTCCAACACTCTTTTTTAATACAACAGTTTTAACAGCAGAGTTTCCATTCATAATTTCTTTCTATTTTATCCTGTTTGGGTGCTAACTTATTTCACTCTTTTCTTTGATAAAAAACTACAAACGGGTGTAAAAAGCGACATCCATGAAATTAATTATGGCGCTTCAACATAATATTCATGCATCTATAATTTTAACATTAATTTAGAAATAATACGTCAATGATAGAAGCTTATAAATTATCCTAAAGGACGAGAAATTCCCCGACTTTAAATTTTTATATGATTTCCTGGAAGACCATTAAAAAAACAGCCAACTTTTTGCGACCTATTCTTTGGAAGCTATACTTAATAAACTGCTAGTTTAATTATTTGAAACATTTAATGTTAAGAAGGCTAAGTTGCTAGGACTAGGAATAAGCGAAGAACTGATGTTGGGAAAAGAGAAGATCGATAGAGTGCACAGCTCTTCTTATCTAATTAGTGGCCTGGGGACCTCACCCGCGCCACTCAGCGTGTCCCCAGGTAGCAATAGGGGTACGCCCCACAGAAATGTTGGGTACCTAAATAGGAAGCACGGACAAAGGGGGACCTTGTCCCTGGGATTCCGTAGTATAAATTGGGGCACCTCACCCGGGGCCATGAATACAGGTGGAAGGTCCCTCAGATGTGCACTCAACAGGGTCCACACGTCCCATGAGCTACAAACCTTCTCTTAGTAGTGGGTTAAATTAAATGGTGACTCGAACACCATCACGGGAGGATACTCTATAGGAGCAGCTGCAGCAGGGCGTAAGATCCAGATCTATGGACAACGGCCCCTGCAAAAGCTGCCTCAACCCTTTTTCTCAGTTGAGGAGCAGCACCCCTTGAAGAAATTATAGCCTAGTAGACGACACAGCATTCGCACGAGATTCTGATTAATGGATAATACTTTTGTTTCGGCGGGCGTTTTTGAGGTCTGTTTTGACGGGCGTTTTCGGACTTATAAACCACTTCCTAGCTGATTTATCTACTATGGGCTGACTCTTCGTAGTAGCATAATATTTGTAGACATGAATATATAATGAATCAGAGATAATAGGCTTGAGACTGTCTGTGCAGGATTTCGACTCTTGTTGATAGAAGAGCAACGGTAAGTGCTAAAAACCATGTTGTGACCAAGATGGGCCCAGGATTGTACAAAGCTTCCATTCATACTGGAGGTCCCAGAGACTTCTTACTGTTCGGTTCTAAGCTGGCTTAAGCGCTTTGGTTTGGACTTGATAATATATGTGATCCACGTCCTATGCTAATATCCGGGATCACTGCTTTTCCTGAGGTCAAAATAATTTCAAGGATTTAAAGAACATGAAAATTGAACTTGGAATGTTACAACGTTAAAAAATGACTATCGTATCGATATTTTGACCGACGAATTCAGACGATTTGAACTGGACTTATAAGGGGTTTCAGAAACTCAGCATGAAATGAGGTGATATAGAATCTGCTTACTCAGGCAGGAAGGATGGGGTACATATGCAGGGAGTAGGACTCATGATGAACAAGGAAGCTGCTAAGTCTTGTTTAGGCTGGGAAGGTATTAATAATAGAATACTAATTGCTCATTTGATGACTAAAAAATTCAGGGTATCAGTTATTGTAGTATATGCCCCTGTAGAACCGACTGACGTAGATACTAGTAACTCAGATGAATCTTACTTACAGTTATAGGAGGAAATAGACAGGGTCCCAGGTAGAAATACGATGTTTTTACTAGGAGATTTTAACACCCAGGTCGGTAGAAATAGGGATTGATGGTATCCTAGCCTAGGTAAATTTGGTGTAGGAAAAGAAAACAGTAATGGCTACAGACTTTTGAATTTTTGTTGGTATAACAATCTAGTTTTATCCAATACGGCGTGTGGTCGTAAAATTGGCCTAAGTTAATATGGTATTTACGCGATGGCAAGACAGTAAGCCTTATCGATTATGTTATAGTAAACCCAAGACTGGCAAAATCAACACAAGATACTAGGGTATGTAGGAGTGATGTTATTAATTTTATAAGTAAAGATCACCATTTAGTCGTGTCTAGGGTTAATTTAAAGCTGAAATTTCGGAAGGGTAACTTCCTCCCGGAAGTTATGATGTTATAGACTACAGGATAAGAATTTAGAGAAATTTTTTAGGAGCAGTTGAATACTAAACTCGAGAGTTGAAAATTATACAATGTGGAAGATGGTTGGAATAATTTTGGAACAAAAAATTGTGAAGTTGCTGATGTTGTCTTAGGGAAGAAAGTTAGGACTACAACGAGGAATTTTGTGAAAAAGCTTTATGTTTAATAGAGAGGAGAAGGGGCTTGTACAAGACTTATGTGAGCAACAGATCATGTGAAAACAAAAGGAATGTACAGAAAGTGGAGAAAGCATTAAAACAGGAATTAAGGAGGTGTGAAGTGGAAGCCATGGATAGAATTCCCGAGGATCTAGAAGATGCAGCTACAGGCATAATAGTTAAATATTGTACTGGCATGCTGATAAATTGAAAGGGAGTAGTCAATCCGGACTTGTCCCAGTTAAAGATAGGAACAGGGCCACGATTAGTGATAAGGAAAGGGATAAAGAGGGATGGGCAGAAAATTTTGAGAATGTGCTAAACCGCGATAGAGTTATAGGAAAAGATATAGAGGAAAATGAAAATGTTTGTGATACCTTGGATGTGAATGAAGATTTACTTTGTGAGGAGGAATTAGCGACAGCACTAAAAGAATCAAAAAATAACAAGGCTCCAGGTGCTGATAGTGTGGTAAATGAATTTCTTGAATATGGTGGCCCTGAGGTTAGAAATAAGTTACTGAAGATAATGAATATGATTTTTGAAAAAGGAGAAGTACCTTGCGATTTTAGGAAACCCTTAGTTACACCATAGTATAAGAAACTTGATAAGAGTGAGTGTGGTAATTATCGAGGTATTAGCCTGGTCTCTGTATGTAGCAAATTTCTTAGTAATATGATATTTTTTAGACTGAAAGATGCTGAAGACAAAGTTTTAAGAGAAGAACACTGCGGTTTTAGAAAAGGCAGAGGATGTGCCGACCAAATTTTCGCTCTTAGGTTAATGATTGAGAAGTGCCAGTGTTATAAAACACCTTTGGTCCTCAGTTTTATAGATTATGAGCAAGCGTTCGATCCTGTCGATAGATGAGCTTCAGCAAAGGTATCATCTTTGTATGATTACCAGACAAATACATTAAAGTGATTAATGCTATGTACGAGAATAACACTGTTGCGGTTATGGTAGGAAATGAGGTTAGCAGCTGGTTTAGCACTAAATCAGGAGTTAAGCAGGGTTGTGTTCTATCCCCCTTTATATGAATCATTTTGATGGACTTTGTCTCAAGGAGCACAAGAAAGACAATGGGAGACAACGGAATTAAATAGGGAGGAAAATCTCCTGGACATAGATTATACTGACGATTAAGCATCCTAGATGAAGTGTGAGCCAAATATATGAACTTTTAGAGGTTTTGCGAGTTCACGGTGCTAGAATAGGTTTGAAAATTAATATTAAGAAGAATAAGTCATTAAGACTAGGAATAGGTGAAGATGAAAAGGTGACGCTTGGTAATGAAAGGATTAATCAGGTGGGCAGCTTCACTTACCTTTGTAGTATTATAAGTAAAGACGGTGGGAGCAGTTAAGATGTTAAAAGTCTAATAGCCAAGGCTCAGGGTGTTTTTTTTAACACTTAAAAGAAGTTTGGAAGAATAGGAAGATAAGTCTGCAAACCAAGATTAGATTAAGTGATGACAGTGGTCAAATATGGCTCTGAAGCATGGGCGCTCCGAAAAAGCGTATGAAGATTTGCTAGATGTTTTCCAGAGAAATTGCCTACGGATTGTTCTGGGTACGCAACCAACTGACCATATTTAAAACAGTAGGCTGTAGGAAAAATGTGGTTCAATCTCGCTTTCTAGGGCTATAATAAAAGAAAGGCAGAGATGGCTAGGGCACGTTGTGCGGATGAAGGATGATTGTCCTTTTTGGCCATCCGTCTAGGGCTAAACGGAAAGCAGGTTATCCTCGTCTAGGGTTGGAGGACGTCATAAAGAAAGATTTAAAGGAAAGGGGATTTTCCTGTGATAGTATAAAAAGGGAGGCTTTGAATAGATTGGAATGGAAGAGGAGCATGTGTAGCAGTGTTGGCCTCGGGCGGCTTGGTGCTGCAATGAGTTGTTAGTAGTAGTAGTAATAGTATTATTATTATTAAAGACGATGGGTCCAGTGAAGATGCAAAGAGTAGAATTGGTAAGGCCCAAGATAATTTTTTCACAGCTGATTTTTTGGAAAAATAGGAAGATAAGTCTGCGAAACAATATTAGAATATTGGAAGCATTAATGATGACAGTGGTGAAGTATGATTCTGGAGCGCGAGCGTCCCAAAAAAACAGAGGAAGATTTGCCAGATCTTATCCAGAAAAATTTCCTACATATTGTTTTGGGTACAATAGCTTTCATCTTTCCGATATTCAAATTTCAATTTACCGAGGTAATATCAAACTAAGCAAATACAAACTATTTGCGATCATCTTAAAATGCTTGATCTATCGTAATAAACAATCTGGAATACCTTATGTTTCCACTGTGCAAATAAGTTCCATGTTTTATATTTTCAGTAAAGCGTTATGTGACCCTATTGTGAGAACAGAGCGTTGGTGGATGCAACGAAAATAATTAATATTTAAAAAGGTTAGTGGCTATTGATGGGAAGAAGGGCAAGATTTTTAAATATATTTCCATTTTGAGTCATCACTGCGTGTCTTACCCAGCAATCATCGTTGTGTGGTGTTACTCAGTATCAATACCAACATGATAGTCAAGACGTTGCCAAATTCAAATTTAGAACAATTAGCACCTATTCTTTGTTTTGATGCTAATATATTTTCAAAACAATTGATTTCAAAACGTGATTGTACTATTTTCGTTTATATTCCCCCCCACTCAAGAATTATAATGGAAGCCATATAATAGGCCCACGACCCTCCTCCTATATTTTAGCAAACGAGTAAGTATGTTGCATCTTGTTTGGGGTAGCCCACTCTTATTTTGTGGTAATTTCTGTTGGTTTTACAGCTGATCTGATTATTCATTTTAATTTCTGCCAGTATTAAAATTGACTTATTGTGTGACTCTGCGTCTGCTAATTTAGGTTTTAATATTGCTTTTTACTATTCATTGAGAAAACTTTAAAAAAACTAAATTTTGAAAGGTTAATCCTGCTGAATTAATCAGCAATGAATCGAACCCAAACACTACTAAATAGGAACAGAGACACATATCCATGACCCACGCGAGGGCGGAGGAGTATGCAGGCACAGCAAAATGCTTGCTACTTGGAATTTGACAGTTTCCAAGTTAGAGCGGTAATATATTTAAGGTAATCACTTGCCAAATCAATTAGCACTTATAAAGGTGACAATGAAGAGAACTGACGAAGAGTACACATAACCAGATTTTGTCACCAGTATTATGCTAGTCTCATGATATAATAAATACAAAAAACAAATATAAAACGTTTGCACATGTGTTTAGTACATGGAATTTGGTAAGGTACGTTTAAGTGTGGAGCTAGTCAAATTCGCTTGTACAAACATATCTGTAAGTCATTAGTGAGCCTTTGTTCATTTTGGACTATGAATGCCTTAACAAAATGATGAGTACACAATACAAAGAGCAAACTACGCACTTGGACATTCAAATATAAAAAAGAGGGAATTTATCCGGTTTCTCCGGCGTCTCCACATCTAGTTTTTTTTTAGTTATATTTATTAGTTTTGCTGTTCACAAGTTCTGGGCCATATAAAATATCATTTTAAATAGATTCTACAATATTGCTAGGTTGTTTTTCTAGTTTTTAAAAGAGAGAAATGGAAACGCTGGATTTGCCCCGTAGACAACTCTTTCTTAGGAGCAAGAGAGTGCAACGAGACCAAAATCAGCCACTGTGCCTGGCATAATTCCAAAAACACAAATTTGAATAGCAGCAAACTGTAATTTCAAACAAAACGACAAACAAAAGCAAAGAGAGAGACAGAAAAAGAAGTCAGGTCCACAATTAATCAAACATCCTAAAGTAAGGACGTAATTAAAACTAGAATTAACGCTAAAACAATGCAAATCAAACAAATTATTACTAGCTGCCTCAATTGAAGCCTTTTACCTTTCACTGACGATTCAGGAAAAAATTTAGCTACAGAATATGAATCTTGAGAACAACAACTAATATTACAGCAAAATACTCTACCCTTTTTAAAACACATATCACTCTTTTTATTATTGCATTCAGATCGGACATTTCTTGTCCAAAAACCACTCGCAACCCCTGTCATCTCCCCACCCCCCATTTCGACATACGCAGGAAGTTCTGAGCGTGCATAATTGATGTACGCAAGACGCGCAGTTTGGCTACAAGAGATTCTTTTCAAAAAATTCGGCAGAGACTGATGAGGCTTCGCTGAGGAGTTGCGGTGGGGGTACTCATATCAAACGGGTTGACGGGCTTCCAATTCCTCCAATTTCTGCAACACCTTAAAAGAAAAAAACAATCAGGTAAAACTTCATTAATCAGCTATATTTACAAATTTCACAAAAGCTCTCGCAACAATAGCTGATGATAAGATTAAATTGGAATGGCACAAATTAAGCATCATCAACAACAAACTAATTACATTGAAGACACAGGACATCAAAATATTCAAACTAAGAGGGTTTGAATACTCTTCTGCCATAAACAATTACACGACCTAAAATTGATCACATTTCACTACGTCGCTGCCATGCGAGCAATAGCTATTAGTACCCCAATCCTCCATATTATCACTGGTTACGTAGATTTTAACATTAGTTTATGTGACTCAATACAGACCTTGTCCATGCAGCATAATAAAGTCAAAATCTTGAAAGAAAAATGAATTTCTTCTTATCATCTATTCTAATAAAATTTCACTGTCGATGATGGGGAGATGCTAAAGGCACAGATCTTGTGCAGGGATGATTTCTACTGTCTTAATACAAATTCATTCCCGAAACCATGAAAACACATTGAAAATTCATAACTTGCACTGATTTTGGACAGCATAACAAAGCAATTGTAAATTTTTTCCTGTTTCATCTCGAATTTGCAATTTTAGTCGCAGACAAAAAATAAAAAGCACCTTATTTAGGGGAAATCCATGAGGAGGGGGGGGGGGGAGGGAATGGCACCCACTTTTCTGGCTTGAGTTGGCGAGAAAAAAAGGGAAAAGTTGCGGAAACTCCAGCCGTCGAAACTTCCTACTCTTCCAAAAATCCTGGATTTGTCCTTCACTGTATTATTTTCAACAAAACAGTTAGTCTGTTCTAAGCGACCCTTTCTTCTATGAAATATGGGCCAGAGTTCGTTCCTGAACTAGATTGCAGCAGATACTGCAACCATAAAAAATTTATGGTTCAAAGGCATACTTATTTTTTTTTCATGCAACTGAAAACAAAAGTCAAATTAATGAAGATTAATACGCTACAATGCGTGAGGCGTAACAATAAACTAAGATTCCTTCTTTTATAATCATGGCTGCAATATATAGCTCCAACCGAGTAAAGAGCGAATCACTGCCCATTGTAACAAAAATTAAGAACACGTTTTTTAATTTTGTCGCTTAAGGCTGATTGAGGAATGATAACTATTCTTTTGGTTTAGATTGATAATAGAAGTTTATTGCGAAAAAGAATTCTAGGGCAGTGGTTCCCAACCTTTTTCGGTCCGCGTACCCCTAGTCAAGGCCCAAAAAGTTTGCGTACCCCTTTCTTGAGAATCGTTGTTTTACTTTTTTCTTAACTAAAATCAGATTTTCAAAAACACGAGATTTATTGTCCAATATGACGGTGCTTAAATGTACGTACAAAATCAATGAGAAACTTGAGGCTGCTTTTTTGCTAAAATATTATCAAATCTTGGCTCGATGTCACTAACGGCAATTATAAGGTCATTTTGTACACTCAGTCTGTTTCTGTGTTTGTTTTGATCAATGACATTGCGAAAATGACACTTCACAAAGGTAAGTGGATCCGAATGGTAACAAGCAGACATGGCGATTTCACTTAGTTCCTTGTATTCTCCTTTCACCTCCAGCCAAAACTGGGAAACAGTTACATTTTGGAATTTCAGTTCTAAGGCGCGATCACTGGCAAGTTCGATCAGATTCTCTGTAAGCTTGTCACTAAGACCGGAGCTTGAGGTCACGTCTTCAACAAATGGATTTTGGATCCAATCCTGCGTTCTATCGATGGGAAATATGACACAAGTTCATCTCGCAACTTTGTCAGATGCTCCCGAATACAATCACAGATTGTGTTGAGGTTATCAATTTCACTATCGTCCGCAAACTTGTCAAGGGTCGGGAAGACACTAACGCTGTTTCTTTGAACCTTTTTAAGCCAGAACTCCAATTTCTTGATGAAAGCACACATCTTCGAATTCAGGGAGAGTTCGTCGTCCGGAAAACCTTGCATTGACAGATTCAAGTCATTCAGTTTGTCGAAAATATCCGCAAGATAGGCCAGCCTGCAGACCCAGTCCTGGTTTTCAAAAGTGAACTGAATGCAGATTTTTGCTCCAGAAGAAACATATGAACTTCTTGTCGACGCTCGAAAAGTCTGTTTAAAATCTTCCCACGAGACAACCAGCGAACTTCTGTGTGCAGAAGTAAATGTTGATGTTCTGAACCATCTCTTGGCACAGCAACTTGAACATTCTTGAGTTCAGTGGTCGGGCTTTGATGAAGTTGATCACTTTTACAGCCTCGTTGAGGGTCTCGTGCAGATGTGCGTTCATCCTTTTCGATGCAAGAGCTTGCCTGTGAATGATGCAGTGCAACCACTTCACCTTTGGATTTTTCTTCCTTATCCAGGCCATGAGCCCATTATTCTTCCCTGTTAGGGCGGCAGCTCCATCACTGCAAACTGATAGACACCAGTCCCACAAGATGCCCCCTTCTGCGAAGCGTTTGTCAATCACCTGGAATAGTTCTTCTCCTGTTGTTCTTGACTGTAGGTTTTGACAAAACAGAATATTTTCTCTTATGTCAGAACAATCTTGATATCGAACAAAGACAATCACCTGGGCTTCACCTGACACATCCGTGCTTTCGTCAAGCTGTAACGCAAACATCTTCGTCAACTTTATTTGCTCAATAACCTGCATGACAATATCGCTTGCAATGTCTTCTATCCTTCTTGAAATGGTATTGTTCGACACAGGTATAGACTGAAGGGCAGTAGCAGTTTTTGTGTCAAACATTATTTCACTGACTTTCACTAGTGCTGGTAATATCAGACATTCGGCGATGGTGTGCGGTTTTTTTCTGTTTCGCAACTAAATATGAACAGCATACGAAGCCCGGAGAGCCTTTGAAGAAACTAATGCCACTTTTGCAATTTCCAAACAGTTACTAGCGAATGCTTCTTGTTTACGCTTGAAAAACTCTATGGGCTTACCGACATGAGAAGGGTGCACAGTACTGAGATGCCGGTTCATATGCGCAGGTTTCATGGAACTGTTGGCCAAGACTTGACCACAAAGAACGCACTGTGCATTCACTGGATCATACTTTGTCGCACTAAATCCGAGCCCTAGGTATTCTGACAAATATCGACGCACTTTGACCGATGATTCGTCATATTTCTTCTTCTTAGGTGCAGGTTCAGAGTTTTGGGTACCATCATTCGGCTTCTTGTTATTCCTGATCAGGAATCTATCCATCTTTGTTTGCAACCACAATTCACGAACTTCGTGTTTCAACAGATGACAAGATACTGAACTCGCTGAGTTTAAATCGAGAACTTACGGCTATGGAGAAAAATTAGCATCGAGACCTTACGGCTATGGAGAAAAATTAGCGGGTTACTGAAAGCGAAAGTTTTGAAAATGAGTCTGAAATTACGTACAATGGGTTATGTTATCTGATTTTGAGGGAAATGTTGGAACTGAGTCAGAAACAAGTTTTAAAGATGTAGACTAAATTAATTTTGGGACCTTCGCGTACCCTGCGAGGGTTTCGCGTACCCACTGGGGTACGCGTACCACCGGTTGGGAACCACTCTAGATTCCCCTAGAATCTAGGGGAATTCAAACAACCCTCGAAAACAGTGATAAATGCAAATAAAAAGAATACCATTTACATTTTTGTGCCTGCAAACCTTTAACTGTAGGTTTTCAGCCCCCATTCGGAAAATCA